>NC_084820.1:52583455-52883455 GCF_958449725.1 Rosa rugosa | reverse complement strand
GCTTGATAATGAAGTTTATCGTTTCTCCTAAAAAAAATTATATAAAAAAATTACTCCAAAATTCAATTTGACCATCAAGAACAATTCTGACAAATTATAATTTATTTTTTAATATAATAAATAAACAAAAATTACCCCACAACCCACATTTTTCTTGATCTCATCTAATTCTCTTTGCAATAACTGTTTTATCATATGCATAGACCGTGGGAGATTGCTAATTTTATGATTTTTTTTTTTTTAGGAGATGTCAATTTTATGTCATAAAATGATAATATTAATGAATAACTCCAAGGCTCAATGACTCGTCAATAGGAAATTAGAAATTCCAATAGATCGAACAATACTACATTAATAACCAATTGTCGCCTAAGTGTACATCTAGATAACATGATACAAATTCAAAGACCGAATGCCTTCTCTAATTTCTGGTTGTGCGACATTTCTACTACGCAAGAGAAATTGGGTCAGAAACAACTCCTTGTGGGGGAGCTGGCTCGACGTTTTCAGTGTTTAGAGCCTTTGAGCTAGAAATTCCTTTTATTTTGTTCTGACCGCAAATATGGCTCGGCCTCCGGGTTTCTTATGTGTCTCAACATCAATAAGGAACTCCCATGAGAGTAAACAAAACTTCTCATATCATTGCCAATAGTGCTAGAACCTTGGTCCCGAGAATCGAACACGACCTTTTCATATCATTGCCAAACACAAACTCCGGGTACCCAAATGTCACTCATGAACCATTGAACCTTATAACACGCATGCCCCTCATGCTGAAAAGCTATGATTCCACTACGTAATTCAAGCAATGCCAGTGGAAGGACTCAAACTCACCACACTCACACATGTACATATATAGGGTCGATGTTCTTATTCACTAGAGCTTAAGAGTCACTTCGATCATAACCATTAATGCATTTTTAATTGGCATTAGTACTCAAAAATTAGTAAATAAAATTGCAAATTTCCGAATTCCGATTGAACAAGAAATGAGATACATATTTTTAGCAAGCAACATGACACTGATACACAGATATAATTGGCAAGCACATAAAACGGGCCCGCACAAGTTTATTCGGCTCTCACATCAATCATCTAATTTAAGAGGCACCACTAGTAGTTGAGTCTGCTTCCTCCACTCTTCTTCTCCACTACATTACAAATCTTGATCAATTTATTTTAGCAGTTTTCAAGCTCCACGCACTTCCTGCGATTTTGACACT
The DNA here is from genome assembly GCF_958449725.1 of Rosa rugosa. Taxonomy (NCBI): domain Eukaryota; kingdom Viridiplantae; phylum Streptophyta; class Magnoliopsida; order Rosales; family Rosaceae; genus Rosa; species Rosa rugosa. The sequence goes on along the minus strand of NC_084820.1, from coordinate 52,882,232 downwards.
CTCACTTCCATAATTGAAAGCATATAAGTGGGCATCACCATCAACGGCCAATGTCGGATAAACCCTGGCTGTTATGCACGCCTTGCCTTCTCCACCAAAGCTCTCCACTATAGAGTGATCAATCTGCAACAGTTTGGAGTGCGTGAGGATACAAATTTGTTTCATGAATTGGGTATGAAAGGAAAAAAGTGAAGGGAACCATGCATAAAAGTGCAGAGCTAGTGTCATATACGCAACTATGAGTCGTGCACAAAAAATGGGTTTGGATATTTGCTAGCTATATCCCCTTTCCTTATCGTGAAGAATTTAATTGTTTTGATCAAGGGAAAGGAACACCTATAGTTCTTTTGAAAAATAACCCATGCCTTAGTTATCCAAGAACACCTATATACTTCTATCATATCTTCTAAAAAAACATGCAATAGGAATATTCTGAAACAAATAAAGCATATAGAAGTGACGACTCACAGACTAATGTATTACCTCAAGCTTTACAATTTTCTGGTAAACTTACATAATTCTAGCTATATTTTCTTAGAAAATCAAATACAATATGGAAGATGTAAAAGTCCAAAGGCAGGCATAGTTGCGTGAGTGTTCAAGTTACAAGGAAAATGTGTAGATTCTCAAAAACTTTGATGGAAATTTAAATTTATGGTGGGAAAGACTTGACTTTTCAATAAAGAAATACCAGTTGATATATTAAACTGTACTTCATAATAACTTACCAAGCTTCTTAGTGACAGCTTCTCATGAACAGGATCCACATTTACAAATGCCCCATAAGTGGTCATATCATTATCTTGATTTAGGGAAGACCTACCAGACAAACCAAAAAAAAGAAAAAAAATTAATATATGGGGAAATATAAATTTGTAAGTGAGATTAGAGAGTGGCTAAGAGAGAATGAGACCTGCTTTGGTCACTGCACATAAGCACCACATATTTCTTGTAATTGTTTTGAGACTTGAAAATTCTATAGAAGACTGCTGTGGTTTCTTTCAAGTCCTTTGAAGCCAAAGTCAACAATCCAAATGGTCCAAGACCGCCTTTCACCGAGGCACCCTTTTTGCTGCACAAAATTTGTGGATTAGTCCAACTTGGATCCAACACATCTGCTTTCTTGAAATCACTTATCTCGAATGCGACTTCTACATCAGCCTGTAAAATCAAAAATCACCCAACAAAAGCAAAAAAGAACACTAAAAGTTAAAAGTTTATTCCAATGAAGTGTGATTAATTATCCTTATGTGCTTTTACTAACACGTGGTAGAGTGACCTAAACAGAAGCAAAAAGGAGGAACAAGATAGAATAGGCATACTTGTGCTGCTGTGACACCAAATACTTCATGAAGTGATCCTCCCTTAAGTACAGTGCTTGGCAACGTGACCTCCTTTGTTCTAAGTTTTTCAAGCTCTACAATTGGCCATTGCACCAATTGTTTGCCAGACTTGTCAAGCACAATGGTCCTTGGAATTGCCTGCAAGAGTAGCCAATTTGAATACAATAAGTCTTAATTCTTAAGCCAGCTCATTGAAGACTATTCTAGTCCAATAGTAGCCACTGATTATATATGATACCCCATTTCCATACTTTGTAGGTCTATACCATTGACCAATTCTTAAATGTAATTGGATATAAGCTATTGTAAAATATAGAGAAACAATACCTGGAGCCCAGACCATCCTTTCTTGACGTCACCATTGACACTTGAGGATTCATTAATCCAACCCCACAAGATCCTGCGGTTCTTAGCACTGTCAAAGAAGGTTTTTGAAGCATAAAACTTACCATAATCATATCTCAAACCGAAATCACTCTCAACTGATCCCTTATCTGGAATATAGATATCCTTGCTGATGTTATATGTACCAATTGTATAGTACTCTTTCCTGGTGTTGTCCAAGCTAACCTTGAGCACATGCTTAACATTAGGACCATTTGTTGATGTGTCAAGACCAACTGAACTAGTCTTTGAAATTGGGAAAAAATCTGGGCACTCCCACATTCCATTTTTCTCGTTTGAATGAAGTGGGTGTTTGGCCTTAGTCCAATGCATGAAATCTTTGCTTCTGTAGAGTATAGCTAATCCCCTTTGGTCCCTTTTGCTTCCAATGATTAACCTCCATCTCTTGTCTGGCCCTAGCCATGCAGTGGTTGGATCCCTAAATGAGCTAGCATTGACTTGGTTAGCTTGTGTTGGAGCCATTAGTGGGTTTTGTGGGACCTTAACCCATTCCCTAAGAAAAGGGTCTGAGAGGTTTTTAGGAAATGCCAAGTTTTGAACTTGTTGGTTTTGGGGATTGATTCCAGTGTATAACATGGCCGGCTTGCCTCCGGGAAGGATTGTAGCTGACCCCGACCAGCAGCCGTTGATATCGGACGGCTGTGATGGGTAGATAGCAGCTTCATGTGGGATCCAGTTGACAAGATCGGTTGATGTTGAATGTGCCCAAACAATGTTGCCCCAAACTACACCTTTGGGATTATATTGATAGAAAAGATGGTAAATTCCCTTGTAAATCATCGGCCCTGAGAAGAGAGAGCAATAGGCAAGACTTTAGTACAAGGTGTGGCCAAAAATGAAAGGGCCAAAGCATATAAATCCACCAACCACACGTGTTTGACTTGTTATACCCATTCCTCCACATAATCACATCAATGCATCACATTACTTCCATAGAAAATGAGAACCAAGGCACAAGCCCAGAAAACACAATTAACTATATAAAAAACCACTGTAGAAAATAGAACTCAGGGAGGGCGAAAGTAACTAACCATTTGGATCTGTGACGAGAAACCAAAGAAGCCAATGTGTCCATTTCCACAGTTACAACAAGTCAAATGTGAAAAACAAGAAGCAAAGAACAAACTGTTAAGAGTTGTATACAATAAACTTAGACAAGGACAGGTGCAAGAAGCTAAAGAAAATGCAGAAAATGAAAAAAGCCGAGAGAAAATTGAAGATAAGTTGAAGATATACATACCATTGATCCAGTTCTTGGGAGGCTGGAAATGATAACCAGTTCTGTAAGGATCTTTAGCTTGGGGTTGTGTTGAAGTTAGTTGGGTAGTTTGAAGGTTGCTATAGACATGGTGGGAAGCTTGAAGCTCAACAACACCATAAGAAAGCAAAAGTGAAAGAAGGCAGAATTGCCAAAGAGAGGATATCATCATGCCCGTGTTGGCTTTGTGGGAGTTTGGAAGATAAGGGCACCCAATATTGCGTATTTATAGGCCGGATCAAGATCTTTTGTTCCGTTTCGTTTTTATTTTCTTGGGTGGAAGTTTACAGGGATTATATGGAAAACAGAATAAAAGTCACAGCATAAAATATTGTACAAGGAAAAGTATATTGTAAGTTTGTGATAGTATAGAAAAAAATTTTTTGGAGAGTAGGATCCTGGAAATTAAGCAGGCCATTTTATGAATTCTGGATCAGCAAATTAAGGTCAAAAGTCAAAGAGCTGAAATTTATTTATTTATTTATTTTTTTTTTTAAAAGGAAATTTCTTTTTATTTGCGTTGTGTTTTGGGGTGAAGGGAATTCAGTACGGAATTTTACAAAAATCATTTTCTATTGGTTTTTTTTTTTTTTCTAACGTTTCATTTTCTATTGGCACTAGCAGATAGATAATAGTATAAGACTGAAGAGGACAAATCAAATAGTCTAAAATTGATTTTTCTCTATGTTCTATCCCAGAAAAGCTTCCACCTTTTAGTTTGATAACCTCAAAAGCTCCAAGAATCCAAGGTGATGTATTATTATATTATGATGTATGTGCTCATTACTTCCTATTTTGCTAATTTGACGTCTCTAGTAAACTTTGAGCTAGGCAAGCTGCATAATCAAATGTAAAAAAAATATAAATAATAAAAAAATTAAAAATTTTATGATGCTCTAAATTTTAAAGTTATAAAATATTAGAATATCATATATTCTGAAACATAATAAATTTTTTTGAAAAAGAATAAATCATAACTTGCACTTTTTTCTTTCTGATAATCAACAAAAGAAAATTCTAAACTTATAAAAAAGGTTTTTTGGACATAAAACTAACAAGAGAAAATAGCCTAAACAGTGTCCCACCTCTTTGTCAAGAAACTTTCGTAACTTGGGCAGGCTGTATGATGATATTGTAGACCTCTTTTCTAGTTCCCCAAATATGAGGATACTTCACACCAAACGAGAGGCCAATAGAGTGGCCCATAGTTTGGCAACTTATGCCAAAACTCTCCAGCAAGCAAGCATTTTTTCTTCCCCACCCAGTTTTCTTATGGCTGCATTAGCAACTGATAGCATTATCGTGTAATTCTTCTATATTTTAATAAAGGGATGACATCATTATACTAAAAAAAAAAGAAACTTTCGTAACTCAGCTTCCAAAACTATCAGATTGGTATCTGAGGTTCTCACCCTGACTCAATTTTGGTATCTGGAGCTGTTAGCTCGTTACTGAGACAGCCAACTGGCTGTTTTGACCATAAAATGACTAATTTACCCTTTTTTATTTTTTTTGTTTTTCTTCTTTATATAAAAAAATAAGAAAACCAATAGTGTTTAAGGAAATCTCTCTTTTATGTGTTTGGCCCAAACTCTAGGTTACTTGACCTAGTGGTAATAGGGTTAAATTAGAAGGATCTAGATTCCTATTCAATGTACGATTACTTTCCTTGTACGATTGAGATTCTATGCATTGTAATCCTCTATATAAAGAGGCCCCTATTATCAATGAGAATTCACAGCAAATTCCTCTCAATTTCAGTTTCTCTACAACACGTTATCAGCACGAGCCCTAACCCTAGCTTTAGAAACCAAAACCCCAGAAATTGATCAAGCTCCACCAGATTTGCCTTCCCTGCGCTACTACTGCCCCCGCAGCCCCCGCGTCGCAACTCAACGCTAACCCTACCAGGTTAGCCTCGCTGCCCCTGTAGCGCCCGCAAGCCTTGCTTGCCTTCTACCTTCGCGCGAGCTCGCCTGCCCTCGCGACCGCGACTCACCAGCGGCCTCGCGGCATCTCCACAGCATCCCCGCAACTGTCCTTGCGGCCTCGCGACATCCCCACAGCAGTCGCATCCCCGCAGCGGCCCCGTAACTGTCCCCGCGACCTCGCGACATCCCCGCAGCAGTCGCATCCCCGCAGCGGTCCCGTAACTGTCCCCACGACCTCGCGACATCCCCGCAGTAGTCGCATCCCCACAGTGGCCCCGCAACATTCCTCGCGGCATCTCTGTAGCGTCCTCGCGACATCCTCGCAGCGACCCTGCAGTATCACTGCACAGCCCAACCAACATCTTTTCCGGTCAAGAATTTCGGCATCTTTTCAAGGTAAACTTTTCTAAAAGTTCCCGTTTTTGAAGTTTTTCAATTTCTCTTCTTTTCTCGGGGACTTTCAACCTCCCTTCTTCTACCCCCCTTTCTTCTTCATAGGGGAGACCAAAAGCCGAACTGTGGGGGTTCGTGCTCACTCCAAGCTTGGAGCTTGTAGAGTCCTCCAAACTTAAGAGTTTGTTGAGAAGAAAACGATTGACCCCACACATCATTGTTTTGATCTAATCCAACCCCTCTTGGAATCGAATTTCTTGGAAGCGACTACGCTCGGAAATTCCTAATTTCTTGGAAGCGACTACGCTCAGAAATTTTATATGTTTTCGTGGTAGCCTTTCACGCTTTGAAACTAACCCTAATTTCTTGTTCTCTTTCAGGATGAGTAACCCGAACAAATTGGACTTTGCTCCATTGGGAACAACTGGCTCTGAATATCACAGGTGGGTTCGTGATGTCCGCCAGCATCTCAAGGCCGATGGAATCCTGGATACGATTCTCGAGCCTAGCCAGGACGTGCTAACTGTTGAGCAAGCTCAAGCTTTGGAAGCAAATAGAGCAGCCTTAGAGGCAAATAAGGCGAAAGCCATCAACCTAATGACTCGTCATATGGATGATTCGCTCCAGTACGAGTGTATGAATGAAGAAGACCCCAAAAGGCTGTGGGTCTCACTCGAAGAAAGATTTGGCAATGTCCGTGACTCCTTCCTTGCTTCCTGACCTAGAAGTGAGATGGCATAGCCTCCGCTCCTATGATTTCAAGTCAGTTCTTGACTACAACTCGGAAGCACTTCGCATTAAATCCTTAATGGAATTCTGTGGTAAAGAGATCACAAATGCGATGTTGATTGAGAAGACTCTCTCTACCTTCCCCGTTTCTGCATTGATGGTTGCTAAGAACTATCGAATTGATGTTACTGCAGGACGGATCACAAGGTTTCATGAGCTCATTGGAACTATGAATGTCGCTGAAAAGCATGACAACATCCTTGTGAAGAACTATAATTCGAGATCCGTGGAAATAGAGCATATTCCGGAATCCAATTATAGTCGTGCCCCTAAGAGAAGGCGCCAAGAGCAAAACCCTAACATTAGGGATACTTCTGGACTTTCTGGTCCATATAATCGCTCTACTTGGGAAGGTAATCGCCAAAATAGGCGAACACGGAACCGAAGAGGTCAACGTGGAAAGAGAGAGGGAGGCAACGCCTCTGGCCATGTTGGTGGCTCCACCAATACTAAGAGCCATCTTAATGACGCTTTCAAAGCGCCTCAATCAATGGAGTTTGAGCGAAGAGATGTATGTTCTCAATGTGGAGTGTCTAATCATTGGGCACACATTTGTAGAGCTCGTGAAGAACTTGTCACCGCCTACAAAGCATATTTGTGAAGCAAGAGAAGCTCACTATGTAGAACAAGAAGATCAAGAAGATGATGTAGAATGAAGGGTTGAAGACTACAAATCTGGCTGGGATCAATAGATCACCAATTCTGTTTAAGTCTTTATTTTCCAAGAGATGTAGGCAATTGCCATATTATTTTTGTAGTAGATGCCTATGGTTTAGTCTTTGTTTAAAGTAGGCGTACTCAATGTAAATGTGATGTCTAGGAAGGTTTTGAGATAAGTGGTAATTAAGCCAGCTTTGCTCCACCGACATCTCCCTACTCACCTGGTCACATTTGCGTTGGAATTACTGAAAGAAGTTAGACGACTACCATTGTTTTGCATTAGCTAAGCATTTGGATTAGATTCTCCTAATGGTTAAGAGACAATGATGTACTCCGTTGGCTTATGAATAAAATTTTGAGTTCTTTTCATTATGACTCCATTTTGATTCGTGAGCATGTTACTTTGTGACTACGATGGCTGGGCCATCAGTATTAATTCAAGGACATGGAATAGCCCAAGTTCTCTTAGCCAAATGGCACCTTGATTAATGTCACAGAAACTCTCTACGCTCCTAGGGCAACTCGCACCTATGGATAGCCAACGGATTCCATGCGAAAACGCATGTAGAGAACAGAAATGAGTTCCTTTGCAATGCCTCTAATGATTGCGAACGAAGGCGCATCTTAGAGAAGTTTATGTGTCTCTCTAGTGGACTCTATGTCACTATTCGAGCTATTAAATCCAATAAAGTTATGAGAGAAGATCTCTTGGATTTAGACACATATTGGCTTTGTCACGACAGGATAGGTCATCCTGGTCATGATATGATGATCCGTCTACTAAAGACTTCACATGGACACCCTCGAGCGAAATGAAGCAAGAATCAAAAATTGGTTCCTGGACTTAGCAAGACCGCAACAATTGCAGCATCTGGCGCTGCAGCTGTCTTGGGGCGCCATATGGCCGCCCAAGTCCCTTGTGACAACGCCATATATAGCGCTACCCATGGCCATGACGCCATGGATGTCAATCCCCATGGTTATAACGCCATGGATGCCACTTCCCATGGTCATGACACCATGATGGGTGATGTAGTCACAAACTTTGCTTCAATATGCGTTTCAAACGCTCAAGCCCAACCAAAACTCTCCTTGGTTGCTTCTAAGGCCTCTCACACATTTTACAAAGCCACTTCCTTAGGAAAATTAGGACTGAGACCGTCCTATGCAAAGGATATGAAAATACTCATTATGTTCTTACATAGAATCCATAGGGATTCTGTGGACTGATTCAACCAACTTGCGGACGTTTAAATATCTCATAATGTTAGTTGACACGCAAACACGCTGGTCACGTGTTGTGCCATTGTCCACTTGTAAAGCTGCTTATGCTACACTCCTAGCACATATCATACAACAACGGGCTCACTCCCCGGATCATCCTATTCCGTCAATTGGATTTGAGGATGCTAGAGAGTTTACATCGAAGACTTTTGATGGTTATTGCAATGGGACTGATGTTGGACATCATATTCCCATGTACACACCCAAATGGTCTCGCGGAAACGACTACAATGGTAGTCCGGACATTGGTAATGCGCACCAATCTCCTTATATCCGCTTGGGGTGATGCAATATCGCATGCAGCTATGCTAATTCGTCTACGACCCACCGCCACTCAATGTATCTCTGCGTTACAGCTAGTGACTGGGTACAAGTATCGTACTTATGCATATTTGAGTGTGCCATTTATGTGCCAATTGCGCCACCACAGCGCTCTATAATGGGTCATTACAGACTAATGAGCAACTCAGTTGGATTTGAGACTCCAACAATCGTCCGCCACTTAATGCCCTTGCATGGCGATCTCCTTACCGCTAGATTTGCGGATGTCACTTTGATGAGACAGTCTTCCCGTCGTTAGGGGGAGATAAGAACACAGATGTTCAGCAGGAACGACATGAATTGTCGTGGCCTGTCCCCACTATGTCTCATCTCGATCCCTACTAAAGTGACGAGATCACACAAATATACTGCAAACATTCCTGCAAGGATGGACGTCCCTACGAGAGGACGTTGCGCCACCCTACACGGAGGTAGGCATGGCGCCAACGCCATAGAGAGTGGCACTTTGGCGTTACAGGCCATGGCCCCAGCTAGGATGCGTGGGAGGCCCGTGGGTTCGAATGATACTTTGGCACATTGCAATCCTTTGATCATCGACACTCAAAATCCGTCACATGAGTATCTTCCGGGTTATGGTTATCGTTGGGGGACGCCTCAACGTCAAAACCTATTCCTGAGAATATAGAGCTCTATGAAACTTACACTAGTGTACATGAGACGTGGGATAGAAACTCCATCATAATGATGATGTAGTTGCGCATGCGCATGAGTTTGTTGAGTCAGATGATATCGAACCACGCTCCGTTGATGAATGAATGCCAACGTAGAGAGATTTGGCCTAAATGGAAAGATGTGATCCAGGTTAAGATGGATTCTCTAACGAAGAGGAAGGTTTTCGAGCTAGTGATGCCAACACCTCCTAACATAAAACCTATTGACTAATGGGTCTTCGTTAGAAAGCATGATGAGAAAAAGAGATGGCAATCTCGCCTTATGGCGCAAGGCTTCTCACAAAATGCCCTGGAATCGACTACGATGAGACATACTCTCTCGTAATGGATGTCACTACACTCCACTACCTTGTCAGTTTGGTAGTTTCCAAATAACTGATTATGCAGCTTACAAATGTGGTCACTACGTATCTCTATGGGGATCTAGATACGGAATGTACATGAAGGTTCATGGTGAACTTCATCTACCCAAGTCAAGTGGCTCTAGACCACGGAGCGCGTTTACAATAAGATTGAAACGCTCACTAAAATGACTACTTGATTGGGAAGGGATATGCCCACGCGTTTCCATAACAAGTTTCGGATTCTATCGCGGTTCATGTTGGACATGATCTTCATTAGAAGCCCTTAAAGAGTTAAGGGAAACCGCTGAACACTAGAAATCCGAGTTTAAGATGAAGGATTTTGGGAGAACACGATTATGTCTCGGTTTGGAACTTGAGCATTGTGTTAATAGATGCTTAGGCATTTTGACAAGGTCAAACCTTCAAGCACCCCCATGATCGTTCGTAGTCTTGATCCTGAAAAGAATCCTCTTCGTCCAAAGGATGATGACGAAGATGTGCTAGAGGCAGGAGTGCCTTACTTAGTACAATAGGTGCATTATTGTACTTAGCTCAATGCACAAGACCGGACATCTCATTTGTCATTAACTTGTTAGCTAAGGTATAGCTCTGCGTCAACGCGACGCCATTGGATTAGTGTAAAAGATATCTTTCGATACTAGATGTACGACTGATATGGGCTTGTTCTATCCCTACAGAGAAATGATGGATTCAGACCCATCACACACCAGGAACGCCGCCAACACTGGCCTGCGTCCTCTATCCCCATCCCAAAACGACATGTGTTTTGGAAGGTTTTGCTGATGTTGGGTATGTCTGTGACCCACACAAAGGTCATTCCCAAACTGGTTAAGTGTTCACCATGGGTAAAGACCGTGATATCTTGGAGGTCTACAGAGCAACCCTAGTCGCTATATCTTCGAACAATGTAGAGATTATTGCTCTTCATGAAGTGATTAGTGAATGTATATGGATTGGATCCATAATTACGCATGTTCGAACAATTGTGGTTTGAAGTCTACCATATATGAGCCTACGAGCATTTAGGATAATGCAGCTTGTTTTAAACAAATGAAGCAAGGCTACATCAAAGCGACAACACCAAGCTTAATCAGCAACAACAGACTCTCCTCAAGATCAAAGTGAACTAGGTTCAATCTGAGGTCAGTATGGCAGACTTGCTCACTAAGTCATTGCCCAAATTCCACTTTCGAGAAACATGTTGGTAGCATCGATTGCGGAAGTTATCCGAACTCCCATGACCGTAGTCATCAGGGGGAGATGCAGTCATCAGGGAGAGATGCAGACATCAGGGGGAGATGTCTACATGTATGGTCTCGAAACGTGAAGGGTGTGTTGTGCTCTTTTTCCCCTTCGACCGAGGTTATTTTTGTCCCACTGGGTTTTTGTTACTCGGCAAGGTTTTTAACGAGGCAACGAGAGAAGCACCGCGTTTGGGCAACACAAGGGGGAGTGTTTAAGGAAATCTCTCTTTTATGTGTTTGGCCCAAACTCTAGGTTACTTGACCTATAGGGTTAAATTAGAAGGATCTAGATTCCTATTCAATGTAAGATTACTTTCCTTGTATGATTGAGATTCTATACATTGTAATCCTCTATATAAAGAGGCCCCTATTATCAATGAGAATAGACAGCAAATTTCTCTCAAATTCAGTTTCTCTACAACATATATATATTAATTCATTTTTTATAATATAAATCAAAAATATATACATTTACTACTTAGGTCAGATTATAGAGTCGATCTTCTAGTCATAAACCCTAGCCGCTCCCTGTAGCTGCTCCCAAATTCCAAACCCTAGCCTTCTCTTCACGACATCCCAACCTCCCATCACCGAAAGCATGGCATCCATCGAGGATGTTACTGCAAGCTTTGCTGCTTCGCTCGCTCTTGCGGGCTCTGACGTTGTTGACATCTCCCACCTAACTGATGGAGGCAACAGATCCAACTCTCAAGCTTTTCATCTAGCCAAACCTTTGACGAAGTAGAAACATGAAACTGTGGACCTTCAACGCCATTTCCGGCGAATTTGGGTCCTTGACGGAGGCTTCAAAGTACAAGATGACGTTGGAGATATTTTGGGAGATTAAATCTGATTTTTGCCATGGGAAATGAAGGAGATAATGTGAGAATCAAGGAGATTACGTTGAAAAAATCTTGGGAGAGTTTCATGGGATTGTGCAACAAGAAAAGACTCAGAACAAGTCCAGATTCATCCCGCAATTCCCTCAAGATATGTTGGCCGAAATTAAGGAATTAAAATCTGCAGTTTTAATGTGAAAATCAAGAGAAAATCAAGGGGAGGATGTTAAGGATAAAGCCATGGAGAGATTTAAGGGAGAAAATGTCCAAAATGCGTCCGGATACATTGTCTAGGTTCATGCCTAGATATTTGCCCGAAAATTGTTAATAAAATCATATTAAATCTTGGGAAAATCAGCAATAATATATTTGGAAAGATTATGGACTTATTTTGGAGGCTTTTGATTGGCTGGATGACTCAACAGTGCTGACATGGCATTCTGTGATTGGTCGAAGCTGTGTGGCATGACTAGATAATTCTTTGGGAAATTAAAAAGAAGATTCATGAAGCTTGGCCGCCCCCCTATATAAACTCCCCCTATGCTACACAAAAACACACCTCTCTCACTCAGAAAATAAACATCAGAAAAATTCTCTCCATTCTCTAGTCTTCAGAAGCTCTGCGTCTCAACCAAGGAGGAGAAGAAGTCATGCAATACATCAATATCCTAACCGCCATCCACCCTTGGTCGTCCCTAGAAGGTTGCTTGCTTTCAAGGATCTTCAAGTTCTTCGTCTCAAGGCTTGTCATTCATCTTCCACGGTGTATTTCATACTTTCTTCTGTTTTCCTTTGTTTGATTCGTAAAGTTATGAATTCTAGTTAACATGATGTTAAGGGCAAAGTTTAAAGCCCATTTTTATGTTTTGAAATAAAGTTGTGATTTTTATATGTTGATTTATATGTTGCTTATGTGAGATTGCTTAATTGATTTTGTTTTATAGAAAACTTTTATATGTATGTGTTCTTTGGTGGCCAACTTAGGATATATGCATGTAATTGGAGCTAGATTTAAGTAGTAAAGGCTTTGGACAAAAGTCGAAATCAATTAAGGAGGATTGCAAATTGATGAACTTTTTCATACTAGGTTGTGCACTTTGGTTGACATCATTTCTTTGTTCTTCATGCATTGAATGTGTTCTTGAGTAGCTCGCTTTCTAGACTATGATTGCATGTTCAATAGGTTTAATTTAGGTGCTTTCACTTAGATTAAATATTGAAGGAAAGTAAAAAATGGGAAATCGTTTGCTTACTAACGTTTCACATGGTCAACTTCTTTCTCATGACATAGAAGATCAACTATAGGAATTGTGATTGGATTTCATTCATATGGATGTGGTTTTGATCTTTGTTCCTTGTGTTCCACCCTTGTATATATGTTTTTACGTTTTCTTTATTTTATTTATTTTAACTTTTGATTTTATAATTCTAAAATCCCCCCTTTTTACATTAACTTGTATATATCTTGTTTTTTTTTGTTTTTTTTTTGTAAATAATATTTTATTTTTTTATTAATTCTTTATTTGTTTTTGCAATTACATGTGTACCTTCAATCCCGGGTTAGAACGATCCCTACTTATTCTATACTAACAACTACATGCAGGGTTAAATTGCGCGCTTGCTTTCAGCGCTACTGACAGGACCCGCCCCGAATTTCGCCCTGAAATCCGAGGTGGCCCTGCGGGGCCCACCTTAGAGATAACTCTACCGGAAACTGGTCGAGTCACCACTAAAGTGGACTACCCAAAACAGTAACCCACGATAGGTCAGAGCCAAACAAAGAAGTGCGGAAGCAATTCATCAACTATGCCTTGAACCATGTACGCCCGACCTCAACTAATAGCGCCCGCAAACTGGGCATTTGAAACCGAAGGGCCCAGGGAAAAGTACACGAAAAACGTTAGAGTGAGTGGACAAAAATAAACAATTTAAAAGAAAAAGGATTTCATACTTTCCCACACTTATTCCTTTTAAAAACACGATGCATGCAACATTTAAGAAAAACACATTTAGCTTTAAATCCAAGGATTTCAAAACGATAAACCGACTAGCCTCGCTAGTCAAAACATTCGAAAATCATGTATCGTAAACCGAAATCTCGTTTCTCAAGAAAATAAGACCAGCCCCGCTGGTTACGATAACATCGAAATCCACAATTCTCGTGAAAACATACCAGCCCCGCTGGTTACGAAAATAACGGACTAGCCCCGCTAGTCAAGTCACGAAAAAGTATGGGGAAGAAGTTATCACCATACAAGAAGGGAGCCTCCCAGGCTCGGGTCGGAGTGTCCCACACTCTGGAGCATCCCATGCTCTGCTCTTACTCACCCACAAACACATAGTAAGCAGGGAGGAGTACTAATAGGCTAGCTAGCAATAAATATGACGACCCAGGTATGGCGGGTAAAAACCATTAAAATCCAGTAAATCTATAAGGCTTCCCCATGTCTCACGAGAAAATACATATGCCAATGACGTGACCCCGCACGCCAAAAATATTCTCGAAATCATAAACCAAATCTGAAATTATCAACAAGACATTCCAAATGCCAAATTCCATCGAAATCCCATTTCGAAAAATATTCAAAATTCTCAATATCGACGAAAAGAAATGTATTATAAATTTCCGGAAATCACCTCGGAAAATAATTCGTCGAAAATCACTTAAATCACAAGTTCAAATCCGAGCGAATAAAACTCACGTTCCAAAAATCATGATGAAAAATCCAAGTAATATTCCAAAACCGAAATCGTATCCGAAACTAAAATAATATGGTAATTAATAAAACATTAATTCGAAAAATAAATGCATGCATCAATATTCAAAAACAAACGTCCACTCACAGTACTATTGGCGACCACACAAACGAGTTCCTTCATCTAGCCATAGCTCGCAACAACGTCCTGTACACAAGTACATTTCCATAAACGACAATTCGAATAAATAATTACGAACCTAAACGAAACCCGAAAATCCCTATCTTCACTACTTCTCAAATTCAACCCAAATCTCTTCCACAACACCAATTCCTCAATCAACATATTCCACAACGAAAACGAGGAAAATCCGACGGCCGGATTTCCAACAATTCCATCACAAAACACCGAACTTCGAAAAATCACAAACAATTCCAAACTCCTCCAAAATTCACCAAACTTCATATACAAGCTCTACAACATATATACAATTTAATGGACTAAAACTGGAATTAAATCACTGCTCAACACACCTCCACGCGCCACCAACAGTGGCGGCGCGTGGGCCCCACGCGCCGGCGGCCACCACCTCTGATGGCCACCAAACTTGGACAGTGGCATCTACTCAACACACTCAACCATTCATTCAACTACAACAAGTGCCAATTTTACCTGAAAGAGCTCCAGTTCGGCCGGTGAACACAAGCCCAGAAATTCCTCAAGAACCCTAAAATTTCAATTCATCAATTCGACATCTACACAACAAATCGTGACACAAGGCCATAGGGGAAATGATCAGTGATGAAAACCGAACCTTCGATGCCAATTTCGTGGCTGGAAACGGCCGGAATCGCCGGAAATCGACGAAACTCTCCAACTGCTACAGTGGACTTCACGGCTCAATTCCGAGCTCCACCGGTCGAGCCACCGCAAAACACCACCCCAGGCGTGACAAGGGAGAGGAGGCGAGCCTGCCGGTGCCCGGATTCCGTCGTGGGTCGGCCGGAGAAGGAAGAAACCGGAGGAAGAAGAAATCGGGCCGAAGAGGAGAAAGGGTCGGGGGAGAAGAGAGAGAGAGAGAGCCGGTAAGTTTCCAAAAATGGAAACTTACCACAGTAAATTAGCTATTTATAGAAACTTACCATGAACAGTAACCGTAAACAGTAACTTTACTATTTCGCTTATAACTTTTGCATACGAGCTCCGATTTTTACGTACCACATATCCACGCGCTCGGTTTAACGTCCTCTACAACTTTCGTGAAGAAACTTTTCTCAAATTTTGACCCGAACAAAAAGTCGACTTTTAGGGCCACTAAAAGTACTAAACCGAAAGTAAAAGTGAAAGTAAAGGTCGTTTACCGTCCAAATGACTAGTAAACGGGTGAATTTGGGTTCGGGACGTAACAGCTACCACCTCTCTGCTCTCTGCTTTCAAAGTGGGACCTTTCGATTTCATGGAGTTCAGGCCCCCATACTGCCATCTATTGCTCGAAATCTGTTTGGTGCTCCATCTGTGCACAAACCTAGACGTCCCATTGTCATTAGAAGTGAAGATGTGAGGCCTGAAGCAGTAAATATTGTGCTAGCTTTACCTCCTGCTGAGACAGATCAGGCGACAGTCAAGAGAGGGCGTCCATCCTCACCATTCACGTCCCCAAAAAAACTGAAAACTCCTTTTGGAGAGAGTAGCCAGGCTACAAGTCCATCCATGCTCCGAAAGAAGCTGAAGGTGCCGGAATTCCACACCAAATTCTCTGCCAAGTCTCTTAGACTGATTGAGGCTCCAAGGGGAATCCTGATTCCTAAGGAATGAATTATCAAAAAAGAAGACATGCAGCCGATCAAGAAGAAGAAAGGAAGGCCTCTGGGGTCGAAAAACAAAAACCCCTCCAAGAATAAGAAAGTTTCTGCTGAAGATGTGCTGAATGTCATCTGCCCTAGCAAACCTCCAAGGTTAAGGGCAAGGAGAAAATTTAATTTTATTTCCATTTGAACTTTTGCTTATTTACTTGTCATTGGTAACATAGTTTATAGGCTTTCTTTGAATAAGTGAGCATGAGTACCGTCAAATTATCGGACCTAATCTATGTATCGTTGTGGTTTTAACCACAAACTCTTTATCTACCCAGAGATGGTAGAGGGAGGATATATAATGGTCATTTCTGGCCTGAGTAATATTAATATATCGACATGATATTCTTAAAAAAAAAAAAAAAAAAACTACTTTAATTTAATGGCTACACTTTTACTTTAATGGTATTTTGACTTTTGCACTCACTGAATTATTATTTATGAATTTAATCATGTTTTAATTTTATTTGTTGTAGATTTTAATTTTTAAAAAATGTAATATGAGAAAAAAATTATTTTATTTATTAAATTTTTATTGGGGATTTGGGGCAAGTTTGGAGGCTTAGTCCCCAGTGGGGATGGGGACGAGGAATCCCCAATATCTTTTTATTAAGAATTGGGGCGGGGATGGGGGTAGAGAATGGCCTCGGGAATGGGGATGGTATTGTGATCTCCATCCCTAACCCGCCCCATTGCCATCCCTAGGTGAAAAAGATGAAAACTAAAAAATAAAAATAAAAACCCAAGCCATAATCATCTTGTTCGTGAACCCAGACCAAGAGAAAAAGTGAAAAGAATCCCAAGCAATTATTCATGGTCTTGACGGAGAACCCAGACCAAGCAAAATAGCAAAAAAAAAAAATATATTCCAAGTCATTGGATGTGTCTGTAACTCTCTCTCTCTCTCTCTCAGATGCTGGGTTCTCTTTGGGGCTTCGTATAATTTGGACTGAAGTGAATCATTGAAGGAAGAAGAGGCTGTAAGCAAATGCTATATCTGGGTTTTGATTGCTGCAATGCAAACGAAGCATTTCGTTGGAAAAGCTCAGGTGATTTAGAGCTCAAAGTTGGCGGCGTCGATCACCGGCGTTTGTCGGAGCCAAGTTGGAGAAGCTCCCCGAGGGTGAAACGGTTACTGAATCGTTAAATTCAATTCCGAGGATTCAATTTCAGAGACTAAACCCATTTTTCTCACAGACCCAATTGAAGAAATTTGAAGCCTTTGATGTATTTGTGCCTGACTTGAGCCTGGATGATGCACTATTTGTTAATTTAGAAAGTAAATGGACATCACAGATAATGAAGAGAAGCAGAGAGATTGTCCCTTCGGGGACATCCGATAAAATTGGAAGAGAAGCAGAGAGATTGATTTGAATGTGCAAGTTCCAATTGACGAATCTGGAGCAATGGTTAAAAAGTCAAAGTTTGAAGATATTTCACGTCCATTTTTGGAAACAATGGTCTCCGCCAGCAAGGATGGGAATGGTCTCTTTTCGTCCTTGCTTCTTCTCATCTAATCCCAATCACAAACTCTCATCCTCTTTCTTCCTCCAAAACCCAGATCACCATTAAAAAATAATAATAATAATAATAAAATAAAATAAAAAAAGCCCAAAATCTCATTCTATCAACGCTGATTGTTTTGAAAATGAGTTGAAAACGATAAAGAATGAATAACAGGGAGATGCTTGATATGAGGCAAGATCACCCAGACCAGCCAGATCAGATCGCAAGAACATAATAGAGAGAGATTAGACTGAGCAGTGAAGGAAGAGAAGAAAAAAATTTTAAAAAAATTAAATTAAATTTAAAAAAGGACGAAAATACCCTTCAAAATATGTCAGCTGGCAGTCCCCGTAACGGAGTTAAACGGCTCCAGATACCAAAATTGGGTCAGGGTAAGAACCTCAGATACCAATAATATAGTTTTGGAAGCTGAGGTACGAAAGTTTAGAATGACAAAAAATGAATTAAAACATGAAAGGGCGAAAAAAAAAATTAAAATATGAAGAGACGAAAATATCCTTCAAAATATGCCAGCTGACAGTTTCTGTAATGGAGCTAACGGCTTTAGATTCCAAAATTGGATCAGGATGAGAATCTCATATGCCAATCTGATAATTTTGAAAGTTGATATATGAAAATTTAGAATGACAAAAAAGTGAGACACTGTTTGGGCCATTTTTCTAACTAACAAATGTGATAGATAGCACAACACTTCAACATGTGCTCAACTTGATGATATCCCTATATATATTACTCACGTGGCTGCTCTAAAACTTTGTACTTTGACACACATTGAATTTGATAATCAATTCAACCCACAAAATTTGCTTTAATTTGCTTTTGAGTTAAGATATATATATATATATATATATATATATATATATATATATATATATATATATATATAAAGTGACAGTAAGAAAATTATGAGGTTTACTACTTTTTTTTGGACATAAAAACTAATAAAGGTGATAGATAGTACAATACTTCAACATGTGCTCAACTTGATGATATTACTTGTATATTACCTAAGAGGCTGCTTTAAAACTTCGTAATTGAGTAAATTTGTTTTTGAGTTAGGGCAAATACTTAGGTTTCCCCACCACGTGTCCCTACGGCAGCCCAATCAGGAGGAATAAATTT
Source organism: Rosa rugosa (assembly GCF_958449725.1). Lineage (NCBI taxonomy): Eukaryota > Viridiplantae > Streptophyta > Magnoliopsida > Rosales > Rosaceae > Rosa > Rosa rugosa. The sequence goes on along the minus strand of NC_084820.1, from coordinate 52,863,509 downwards.
TTTTGTCTTTTTCGAAAACACCCCTGCTCCTTAAATATACAATACCCAAAACACCCCCCTGCTGGGAGGTGATTGGTCTGCCGTAGGGACACGTGGTGTGGGTGCTCCACGCAAGTTTCTCTCTTGAGTTAGAGGTACATCCGTACATATATATATTAGGAGACAGTATAGCTTGTACAATACTCAGTCCCTAAATTATCTGCGATATATAAGCTTTTAATGATCCTATAATTAAGTCAGTGACTTCTTTATTATCCTTATCAGATGTATCCATTCCAATAACCAAGTACTTCTTCAAATTGTTTAATAACCTGTAAGGTGTTTTTAGTCTACTTGTCTTCAAATACTTGCGTATATTATGCAATCTCATATAAAAAAAAATATTTAAAAAAAAAACAAATAATTTATCCCAATATCCCATGCATCCAATTACCTAATCCACACTAATGAGTCAATTCTTTTTATTCTTATAGATCCCTTTATTCATTTTTTTCGATGCTCTCTCTCTCTCTACTAGGGTTGTGCTCCAGCCGCCCTTGGCCTCTCCTCCATCACAGATGGACGTCTATTCTGATATCTTTTTCATCGGACTCATTGAGCATGCCTACTGCTATCTCCTCCAAGAGGTCAAGGCCAAGGCTAGGCTTTCCACTTACCATGACCTCATTCTCTCAATCCCAATCTGCTTGTGGAGTCCCGATGCTCTGTGTTTCGCTGGGGAATGCAGATCGATCTATGGCGTGTTGGACCGAGACGTCAAGGAAAGATTTGGGCTCAATGGAGGCTGGGCAGGTGAGCGGCTCCGCTTGGGCGCTGCCGGAGATGACGCAAGATGAGGCAAGCCTGCGATCTGTAACTCTGGTGACGAGCGGCTGTGATTATAGCTGGACGAGTAAGGCGGCGGCAGCGGTGACGCTATTGGCGCCGGAGTTGCTAGTTTGGCAGATTAGAATCCTCATCCAACCTTTTTCGTTCATCTGGTTCCGACCAGATTCAATGTTCCATGGCGTGGACTGGGGAGTCCAAATGGTGCAACTTGCCCTGTGGTTGCACTTGAAGCTTTTCAATATGGTGGTCTTCGCAGCGTCTGGTGGCGGTGCAGTCCGTGGCATGGGGCTGCTGGATCATGGCTGCACGACGCCAGGATTGGTTGGGCCTTTTGGGCTTGCTTACTTCTTTTGGGGCTGGGATGAGGTCTTTGGGCCTTATCTTGGGCCTCATGAGGAGTGGGTCAGCCTTCTATGGCCGGGTCTCATTTAAGTTTTTCTGTGCTTAGCCTATTTACTTGTCTTTGGTAACATAGTTTATAGGATTTCTTGAATAAGTGAGCATGGGTACCGTCAAATGATCGGATCTAATCTATGTATCGATGTGGTATACCACAAACTCTTTATCTACCCAGAGATGGTAGAGGGAGGATATGTAATGGTCCTTTCTGGCCTGAGTTTATTAATATATCGACATGATATTCTTCAAAAAAAAAAATTACCTAATCCACTTACTAATTAAAAAATTTAATTTGCTCCTATGCACATGTGACATTGCTAATCTCATATCAGCTATGAATTGAGGGTAGAGACGTAGGAAACTTTAAAATCTGTACGTTCTAGATTTTTACACTGGGCGTCCAGTACTCCATAAGTTCTATACTGCTTAGAGCAAGTGCAGCGGTTGCTCTTTGACTGGGCACCAGCAGGGATTTGCTGATGTGTTGACCGGGTAATTGAATTTTTTGCTTCCATCGGTCTTGCTTTGCCCAGTCAATTGTTGGCTGTTCTTGACTGAGGCAAAAAAAAAAGGCAACCAAATGACTAAATTCTTGACTGGGGGTGAGGGGCTGCCAGCTCGGCTGTGGGCATAACGTGGTTGACGTCATCACCTTTCCATGAAGCATGACGCGCTGAAGCCAGAAATTGGCTCACACAAGGCTGACGCGTGGCGCCGCAATTAGGCAGGATTTGACGCCCAGTCGCCGAGAGGATGCCGGAAAACTGGAATTCCGGCCAGGTCATGTCGCACGGCTATGGGAGGCCTTCGATCTCCTTTTGGACTGAGTGGTGAGGTGAGGCACCACTGTGGGGAGGACGAGCTGGCCGAGGCGAGCCCGTATGGCCCGGGTCCGCTGCTGGAGGACGTACGACGGGGCCGGAAAACTCGGGTCGGGTCGGTCGGGACCCGACGGGTCTGAGGAGACGCGGAGGAGAGAGAAGAGAGAGTTTCAGGGGTGAAAGTGAAGAAAAGAGGAAAAATCTGTCCTTATGAAAAAGGACCAGAAATTTTTGCTATTTATAGAAAATTGTCAAAAATTTATAACTAATTCATACGAACTCCGATTTTTGCATTCCACATATGTACGAACTCGTATCGGTGATCTCTATAACTTTCATGAAGGAAGTTTTCCCAAATTATGTATGTGTAAAAAGTCGATTTTCGAGACCCCCCTAAATAACGTTCGTTTCAAAAATAAAATCGATTCGAAACTAAATCTCTCAAAAATAATTATGAAATTAATTATCCATAAATATCCATTATTATCATCTATTTACATCAAATATTTTTTAATTTTAAAATAATAAAAAAACAGTAAAAATGAACAGTTAAAACAATCAATAAACAATGAAACTGAACAGTTAAAAATTGATGAACAGTGATACATGAACAGTCTTGACTGGTCAAGAAAAAAAACGGATGGAAACCCATGTCCAGTGGCAGTGAACAGTTTCTTGACTAGTTGAATTATTGACTTTTCGACTTTGACATTTCTTGACTACGGGTGAACTTGCTCTTACGTAGAGCTAATTTTAGCAGGGTAAAACAATCATGTCGATGATGATCGATATGATTGCTATCTAACATTTGAACTTACCCAAGGAAAAGAACAACTTCTTGGATTAAGGTCGGCCCACCATGGATAACAAGCATCGATCTTTGCATGTCGACCGACATGACATTAAATCGACTCTATGCGCCCCACTCTATCTTCAGATTCTTCGCTGCGCAGTAGTACTAGTACCGAGGAGTACTCGAGCATTTGTGGACACCAACTGCTGAGTTTCATAATCACACCCACGAGTTCCAACTTCAAGAGCCTGAACTTTAATTAATAATAACTAGACTAAAAATAGAATTTTTTTTTCCTTCTAGTTCTATTTCATATCATGATGAGCTATCTTTTTGGTTGAACAATAGTTGGCATCATTATCATCACCTAAAATGTTTCACATTATATGTTAACAAATTTTTCCAAATGGCTTTTTGACTGGATCGGTGATTTTTTTTTTTTTTTGGCAAAGAAAGTAACATTACAAACACACAAAGAACCAAACTAAACAAAAGAAAAGACAGAATTGAAACCCCAAGGAACAGACTCTCAAGGGGGGGCAGAAACTGCATCAGATTGGAGGATGTGGTAGAGGGTTGGAGGTGGGTTCTGAATCCAATTCAGAGGACACTCCAGCCTTGAAGCAAGATGAGCAACATAATCAGCGGCCCTGTTTGCTTCCCTACTGGTCCAAAACCAGTTAATAGAAGAAAAAGAAGAGGCAAAATGTTTGATCTGACAAAACCAAGAAGATGTAGACCAAGACACCCCTCCTTTAGGAGATTTCAAAGCTGAAATGAGAGAGAGGGAATCAGCTTCCATAGAGATAGAGTCAATAGCATGTAATTTTGCCAACCGAAGACCAAGAAGAATGGCCTGAGCTTTTGCAGCTTCAGCAGAAGTAGCTTTACCATCAGAATACTGTCCACCTCGTAATATACCTGTTGAATCTCGAAGTAAAGCAGCAAAGCCACATTTTAAAGTTTGAGAATTCCAAGTAGCATCAGTATTAATCTTAAATGAACCAAAAGGAGGGCAGGTCCAGTTTGTAGAGACCAAGTGACCGGTTGGATGCAGACGACCTGGGATAGATGAGCTCTTGATGGAGAGAAATTCATTTGCCAATTGAGAAGCCTTCTTAGACACAGAAATTGAATCCGGAATGACGTGGCTGAACACACAGTGACAACGTTGTTTCCATATATTCCAGAGTAAGAAGGAGATGTGAGTTGAAACAAAGTGAAAGTCTGAGGCAAAAGAAGCTTTCTGATTAATTAGAGACAATAACCAGCTGTCGACGGTAGTTATCATAGCACAAGAAACCTGATAGCCCAAAGGATGAACAAACCAAGCTCGACGAGCCCAATCGCAGGTAAACAGGACATGTTCAATGGTTTCAGGAAAGGCTTCACAAAGAGGACAAAGATCTGAGCCTGAGAGATGACGGTAATGCAAATTTGCCTTCGTAGCAACAAAGTTGTGCACCACTTTCCACAAGAATAACTTGATTTTGGGGAGGGATGAAATTCCCCAAATCCATTTCCAAACCTTATCAGACACCAAATGCGAAGAGGAGGCCTTGGAGGAGGTAGAAGGAGCAAGATTGGAGTGAGCCAGATAATAGCCCGAACGAACAGAGTAAGTACCCGATTTCTGAAAAGGCCAGATCAAAGAATCTGCAGTTTGGGCATCCAACAAAGGAATAGCATGAATGGCATTTTGATCAGCCAGCGATATTGTATTTGCTATAGTAGATAAATCCCACAGACCCGAACCTTGAACAATTAGATTGTTTACCAAAAGAGGGGGATGTTCACCATAAGATACTGAGCAGGTAGAGTGCTTCGTTGGGATCCATTTATCAGTCCAAACGTCAATTGAGCAACCATTACCGACCTTCCACATAGAGCCTTGAACAACCATTACCGACCTTCATCTTGGATCCTGGATCGGTGATTGATGGCGATTATTTTCATTAAACATGAATTACACATCTTCTAATTTTTTTTCATGTGAAATTAAAAAATAAATATTATATCTAAAAGCTCTTTAAACACTAAAGTTAGCGGTTAATAGTAAAAACTCAATAACTCAAAGCACACTAAATTTGCAATTAAGTTCGATCATCTATCAAACTGTGTTGGTCAGGGCATCTACTATGACATTCGCTTCACATAACACATGTTTAAAGAAAATATTTTTAAAACTCGAAAAACATCTTTTGATGTCTTAAACAATAAAGCTAGCGGTCAATAGTAAAAACTCAACAACTCAAAGAGCATTATTGCAATCAAGTTCAATCATCTTTCAATCTGTATTGGTCAATCTTTCAATCTGTATTGGTCAATAGTAAAAATTGAAAGAGCTCTTTAAACACTAAAGCTACCGATCAATAGTAAAAACTCAATAACTCAAAGCGCATAAACTAAAGAGCATTATTGCAATCAAGTTCAATCGTCTTTCAAACTGTATTGGTCAGTAGTAAAAGCTGAAAGAGCTCTTTAAACACTAAAACTAGCGATCAATAGTAAAAACTCAATAACTCAAAGCGCACTAAAAAGCATTGCAATTAATTTCGATCATCTTTCAAATTGCATTAGTCAATACATCTACTATGAAATTCACTTCACATGCATAACACATGTTTAAAGAAAATATTTTTAAAACTCGAAAAACATATTTTGATGTCTTGAATAATAATTTTGAGCCGCAAATGACGATTGCAGTTTTTATTGATGTAATCAATAAAAAACTTGGAATCACCTTCAGTTTGAATTTTCTTGAAATTCAAATCTAAAAGGTTGTAAGAGAGCTTCTCATAAAGCCCGACCTTCATAAACTAAGGTCCAATTTGGGGTAGTTTAACTTAAACCATAACCAACTGTAGCTTTTAGCTTACGAAAGATGTCAAGGTTGAGTGATTTATATATTGTGGAACAATGACAATTCAACTTGTACGCCATTTAGTCAAGTTTGAATTAATCAATGTTGAGTGATCTATATATTGTGGAATAATGACAATTCAACTTTCTAGCCATAAAAAAAAAAAGGTAAATCACATTCACATTATCATTATACAGCACAATTATAATTATAATTACATAGGTGTTTTAGAGAAACGGTAATTGAGAGAGAATTGATGTGTGTTCTCATTGATAATAGGGGCCTCTTTATATAGAGGATTACAATGCATAGAATCTCAATCATATAAGGAAAGTAATCGTACATTGAATAGGAATCTAGATCCTTCTAATTCAACCCTATTACCACTAGGTCAAGTAACCTAGAGTTTGGGCCAAACACAAATAGAGATATCCTTAAACACTCCCCCTTGTGTTGTCCAAACGCAGTGCTTCTCTCGTTGCCTCGTTAAAAACCTTGCCGAGTAACAAAAACCCAGTGGGACAAAAATAACCTCGGTCGAAGGGGAAAAAGAGCACAACACACCCTTCACGTTTCGAGGTGAACATGTAGACATCTCCCCCTGATGTCTGCGCCTCCCCCTGATGACTACGATCATGGGAGTTCAGATAATTTCCGCAAGCCAATTCTTGCCACATGTTTCTCGAACGTGGATTTGGGCAATGACTTAGTAAACAAGTCTGCCTCATTGTCCTCAGATCGAACCTAGTTCACTTTGATCTCGAGGAGAGTCTGTTGTTGCTAATTATGCTTGGTGTTGTTGCTGATTATGCTTGGTGTTGTCGCTTTTGATGTAGCCTTGCCTCATTTGTTCAAAACAAGCTGCATTATCCTAAATGCTTGTAGGCTCATCTGTGGTAGACTTCAAACCACAATTGTTCGAACATGCGTAATTATGGATCCAATCCATATACATTCACGAACCACTTTGTGAAGAGCAATAATCTCTGCATTGTTCGAAGATATAGCGACTAGGGTCTGTTCTGTAGACCTCCAAGATATCACGGTCTTTACCCATGGTGAACACTTAACCATCTTGGGAATGACCTTTGTGTGTGTCAGAGAGATACCCAACATCAGCAAAACCTTCCAAAACACATGTCGTTTTGGGATGGGGATAGTGGACACAGGCCAGTTTTGGCGGCGTTCCTGGTGTGTGATGGGTCCGAATCCATCATTTCTTTGTAGGGATAGAACAAACCCATATCAATCATACATCTCAAGTATCGAAAGATATCTTTTACACCAATCTAATGGCGTCGCGTTGGCGCAGAGCTATATCTAGCTAACAAGTTCATTGTAAACGAGATGTCCGGTCTTGTGCATTTAGCTAAGTACAATAATGCGCCTATTGTACTCAAGTAAGGCACTCCTGCCTCTAGCACATCTTCATTATCATCCTTTGAACGAAGATGATCATTTTCAGGATCAAGACTACGAACGATTATGGGGGTGCTTGAAGGTTTGACCTTGTCAAAATGCCTAAGCATCTATCAACACGATGCTCAAGTTCCAAACCGAGACATAATCGTGTTCTCCCAAAATCCTTCATCTCAAACTCGGATTTCAAGTGTTCAGCGGTTTCCCTTAACTCTTTAAGGGCTTCTAATGAAGATCATGTCCAACATGGACCGCGATAGAATCCGAAACTTGTTATGGAAACGCGTGGGCATATCCCTTCCCAATCAAGTAGTCACTTTAGTGAGTGTTTCAATCTTATTGTAAACGCGCTCCGTGGTCTAGAGCCACTTGACTTGGGTAGATGAAGTTCACCATGAATCTTCATGTATATTCCGTATCTAGATCCCCATAGAGATACGTAGTGACCACATTTGTAAGCTGCATGTTCAGTTATTCGGAAACTACCAAACTGACAAGGTAGTGGAGTGCAATGACATCCATTACGAGATAATATGTCTCATCGTAGTCGATTCCAGGGCGTTTTGTGAGAAGCCTTGCGTCATAAGGCGAGATTGCCATATCTTTTTCTCATCACGCTTTCTAACGAAAACCCATTAGTCAATAGATTTTATGTTAGGAGGTGTTGGCATCACTAGCTCGAAAACCTTCCTCTTCGTTAGAGAATCCATCTTAACCTGGATCGCATCTTTCCATTTAGGCCAAATTTCTCTACGTTGGCATTCATTCATCAACGGAGCGTGGTTCGATATCATCAGACTCAACAAACTCATGCGCAACGAAATGCGCAACTACATCATCAATTATGATGGAGTTTCTATCCCACGTCTCATGTACACTAGTGTAAGTTTCATAGAGCTCTATATTCTCAGGAATAGGTTCTGACGTTGAGGCGTCCCCCAACGATAACCATAACCCAGAAGATGCTCATGAGACGGATTTTGAGTGTCGACGATCCAAGTATTGGTTTGTGCCAAGGTATCCTTCGAACCCACGGGCCTCCCACGCATCCTAGCTGGGGCCATGGCCTGTAACGCCAGAGTGCCACTCTCTTTGGCGTTGGCGCCATGCCTACCTCAGTGGAGGTTGGCGCTACGTCCTCTCGTAGGGATGTCCTTCCTTGCAGGCATGTTTGCAGCATATTTGTGTGATCTCGTCACTTTAATAGGGATCAAGATGAGACATAGTGGAGACAGACCACGACAATTCATGTCGTTCCTGCTGAACATTTGTGTTCTTATCTCCCCCTAACGACGGGAAGACTGTTTCATCAAAGTGACATCCGCAAATCTAGCGGTAAGGAGATCGCCTGGCAAGGGCATTAAGTGGCGGACGATTGTTGGAGTCTCAAATCCAACTGAGTTGCCCATTCGTCTGTAAGGACTTATCATAGTGCGCTGTGGCGGCGCAATGGGCACATAAATGGCTCACTCAAATGTGCGTAAGTACAAAATACTTGTACCCAGTCACTAGCTGTAACACAGAGGTACAGTGAGTGGCGGTAGGTTGTAGACGAATTAGCATAGCTGCATGCGATATTGCATCACCTCAAGCGGATATAAGGAGAGTGGTGCGCATTACCAATGTCCAGACTATCATCGTAGTCGTTTCCGCGAGGCCAATTGGGTGTGTACATGGGAATATAATGTCCAACATCAGTCCCAATGCAATAACCATCGAAAGTCTTCGATGTAAACTCTCCAGCATAGTCAAATCCAATTGACTGAATATGATGATTCGGAGAGTGGGCCCGTTGTCATATGATATGTGCTAGGAGTGTAGCATAAGCAGCATTACAAGTGGACAATGGCACAACACGTGACCAGCGTGTTTGCGTGTCAACCAACATCATGAGATATTTAAACGTCCGCAAGTTGGTTGAATCAGTCCATAGAATCCCCATGGATTTGATGTAAGAACAGAATGAGTATTTTCATATCCTTTGCGTAGGACGGTCTCAGTCCTAATTTCCCGAAGGAACTGGCTTTGCAAAATGAGCGAGAGGCCTTAGAAGCAACCAATGAGGATTTTGGTTGGGGCTGAGCGTCTGTAGCGCTATTAGAAGCAAAATGTGTGACTACATCTCCCATCATGGCGTTGGAGCCATGGAAATTAGCATGTATGGCGTCATGGCCACTAGGAGGAACAACCATGGCGTTATGCTCATGGCTGGCGCCTTTTATGGCGTCATCAAATTCTTGCTTCGTTTTGCTCAAAAGGATGGATGTCCGTGTGAAGTCTTTAGTAGACGGATCATTATATCATGACCATGATGACCTATCATGTCGTGACAAAGCCAATATGTGTCTAAATCCAAGAGATCTTCTCTCATAACTTTATTGGATTTAATAGCTCGAATAGTGACATAGAGTCCACTAGAGAGACACATAAACTTCTCTAAGATGCGCCTTTGTTCGCAATCGTTAGAGGTATTGCAAAGGAACTCATCTCCATTCTCTACATGCGTTTTCGCATGGAATCCGTTGGCTATTCATAGGGCAATTTTCCCTAAGAGCGTAGAGAGTTTCTGTGACAGTAATCAAGGTGCCATTTGGCAATGGGAACTTGGGCTATTCCATGTCCTTGAATTAATATTGATGGCCCAGCCATCGTAGTCACAAAGTAATATGCTCAGAATAAAAATTGAGTCATAATGAAAAGAACTCGAAATTTTATTCATAAGCCAACAGAGTACAGCATTGTTTCTTTGATCAAAGAAAATCTAATCCAATAAACTAGTTAATGCAAAACAATGGTAGTCGTCTAACTCCTTTCGGTAATTCCAATGTAAATGTGACCAGGTGAGTAGAGAGATGTCGGTGGAGCAAAGCTCGCTTAAGTACCACTTATCTCAAAACCTTCCTAGACATCACACTTACATTGAGTACGCCTACTTTGAAGAAAGACTAATATCATTGGCATCTACTACAAAAGTAATATGGCAATTGCCTACATCTCTTGGAAAATAAAAAGACTTAATCAAAATCGCCAGTTTCTGGGTCTTGATCCGTGTAGTCTTCCACCCTTAGATCGAGATCGCCATCTTGATCTTCTTGTTCCATGTAATTTGCTTCCCTTGCTTCACGATACGTCTTGTATGCGTTTGCAACATTCTGGGGTGCTTTACATGCTTTGGCCCAATGTTCAGTTGATCCACATCGAAAACAAACATCATTATGGTCAGGCTTCCTTGATCGAGGCGCCTTTGGGGCGCGATTTGGACGACCATTGCTCTTGGTGGCGTTACCATCATGGTCGGAGGCTCCGCCTCTCTCTCTCTTCACACGTTGACCTCCACCGTTCCGTGCACGCCTCTCTGGGAGATTTCCTTCCTCGTTACGGCGAGAATATGGACAAGAACGTCCAGAATTGTCCCTACTCTTAGGGTTTCGCTCCTTGCGTCCTCCCTTGGGGGCGCGACTATAGTTAGACTCCGGAATTGACTTGGTTCCCACGGGTCTAGAGTTATAGTTCTTCACACGTATGTTGTCGTGATTTTCAGCTACGTTCATGGCGCCAATGAGCTCATGAAACCTTGTGATACGTCCTGCTTTCACATCAATCCGATAATTCTTTGAAATCATCAGGGCAGAGACGGGGAAGGTAGAGAGAGTCTTCTCGATCAACATCGTATCAGTTATGGCTTGGCCACAAAACTCCATCAGAGACTTGATACGAAGAGCTTCCGAGTTATAATCAAGCACAGACTTGAAATCACAAAAGCGGAGGCTATGCCATCGCACTTCTAAATCAGGAAGCAGGGTGTCATGAACGTTGCCAAATCGCTGCTCAAGTTCTACCCATAGCTTTCTTGGGTCTTCCTCATTGAGGTATTCACTTTGGAGCGCGTCATTCATGTGCCTTGTCATGAGAATTATGGCCTTAGCTTTATTTGCTTCGAAAGCACGAGCTTGCTCTATAGAGAGCACGTTCTGACTAGGCTCTTGGATGGTTTCCAGAAGTCTATTAGCCTTAAGATGTTGGCGCACATCTCAGATCCACCTATGGTATCCTGCGCCAGTTGTCTCTAGTGGAACAAAGTTCAACTTGTTCAGGTGCCTCATCCTGAAAAACAACACAAGATTAGGGTTAGTTTCGGAGCGAAAAAAGCTACCACGAAAAACTATTAAATTTCTGAGCGTAGTCGCTTCCAAGAAAATCCGATTCCAAGAGGGGTTTTGGATTAGATCGAAACAACGATGTATGTGGTCTATCGTTTTCTTCTCAACAAACTCTAAGTTTGGAGGACTCTACAAGCTCCAAGCTTGGAGTGTGCATGAACCCCCACAGTTCGGCTATTGGTCTCCCCTATGAAGAAGAAAGGGGGGTAGGAGAAGGGATGTTGGAAGTCCCCGAGAAAAAGAAGAGAAAAGTAATAAAAACTTCAAAAACGAGAACTTTTTAGAAAAGTTTACCTTGAAAAATTGCCGGAAATCTTGACCGGAAAAAATTGCCCGAAAAATGGCCGGAAAAGTCGCCGGAAAAAGGTTGACCGGCATTGACCGGAGGGTTGGCTGACGTTGACCTGTGGTGCTGACGTGGCAGGCTGATTGTGTGCTGACTGGATGCCTGCATGGCAGAGAATCTGGGTTGACGTCAGTGGGCCGCGATCTTGGGCTTCTGGGCTGCTCTGTGCTTCGCTGCACTTCTGGGCCTAGGGTTTCTGTGCTTCTGGGCTGCGTCTGCTGGGCTGTGTTGACTGGACCAGGGTTGAGGATGCAGGCAGCGGTTCAGTGGTGCATTGACTTCAGGCGGCCGATTCGGGTGGTTCTAGGCCGATTCTTGTGGTGATGTTTCGGCTCCGGTGATATGGAGTCAGGCTGCAGCTGCTGGGGGAGTATGGCAGCAGTAGGCAGGGAGGAAGGCTTCGAACCGGGCAGAGAGGATATCGGTATTTCCGGGGGCCGGTTCAGGTATTTGCCGGCCTGTTCTGGGGACAGCGCCGCCGGTTCTGGGCTTCTGGAGGTGAGAGCTTCAAGGTGGGCGGCGGAGGTTTCTGTGATTTGAAGGCTACGAATATTAGGTTTCAGGGTTAGGGCTTCGTGCTGATAACGTGTTTTAGAGAAACGGTAATTGAGAGAAAATTGTTGTGTGTTCTCATTGATAATAGGGGCCTCTTTACAATGCATAGAATCTCAATCATACAAGGAAAGTAATCGTACATTGAATAGGAATCTAGATCATTCTAATTCAACCCTATTACCACTGGGTCAAGTAACCTAGAGTTTGGGCCAAACACAAATAGAGATATCCTTAAACAATAGGTTAGTTTAGTCTATGTAAAAGTTTCATTCAAAAATATCATTTTATAAATAAAATTAATATGATTTCTTTATTAATTTAGTCTATGTAAAAGTTTCCACCGAAATCGAAACTTTCTCATAAATTTCCTTAAATTTGAAGTACCGAAATTTGAAATCTTGTGTATGCTTATGACCAACATTTATAGCACTAAATAAAAATCAGACTCATCATGAATCACAAAATAGACTCTTCTTTTTTATTTTATACAAAATATCCATCAAGGTTCAGTTTTCTTTAGTCTCTTAGGTTTTTTTTTTTTTTTCTAGTGAAATTGATCACATCTTGTTCTATATCATCTAATTGGAAGAGTAGGTTTCTGATCGCCTAATCACATCCTTATTGCCTTATTTCAATGACATATAAACTAAAACTGCTCAGTCAAGATCATTGGATGAGGTCTAATTCAAAAAAGACTCAACACTATTATTTTTTATGCAAATGCATTCCCAGTATGTGACTTTAAAAAACTTCTTTATAATATGAGAGTCAAGACCAAAAGAAAACAAAGAAGCCAAAACATTACATGGAAAATTGAATCAACATTGCTAGGTCCACAGATTTTGTGTAGGCCCTACATAAGATATATGGCCTACACAAGACAAGATTTCTAATAATGACTCACTAACTAAGTGGTTTAAACCACACACCACAAATGTCGTCCCTTATTTTGAACATAAAGGTACTAAAATGAAACAATAGAAGAAAAAGAAGCAAAAAAAGAAAAAAGAATCAAAATCTATATCTTGTATGTATTTTCACAAGATTGATGCCATGAGTACATAGATCAATGGAAGCAATTGAAGAAAACGAAAAAGATGAGAATCAAATAGGAAGTAATAAGCAAAGAAAAATGATTGATGATACCCGTCTCTTGACTCTTTTCTTCCCGCTCAGAGTGGCAGGCATCTGTTCTTAGAGCCCAGTTTTCTTTTACAATGAGAACATGTGTGTGTGTGTGTGTGTGTAATCATATATATATGATTAGAGCTGATGAGTAGCCGTCTCTTGGCTCTCTTATTCCCGCCAATGGAGGAACCTAGAGTAGCAGGTCTCTGTTCTTGGCGCGTAGTTTCATATGTTCCTGGCGCCTAGTGTTCTTCACGATAAGAACAGATGTGAAGACATGATAATTATCATGATTGATATTTTCTATAATAGATAAGGGTGTTACTGGAATTTTATAAAATGAAGATGTGTTTTGAGTGAAAGCAGCTTCTAAAAGCAACATTTGAGTTGCTTCTAAAATCTGCTTCCAGTGACCCGTAATTTTCATAAAAGCTATTTTTTTTTTAATTTACCAAACACAATAAAATCCAAAAGTTTAAATAAAAGCTGATTTTTATTAAAGCAAAGTTATCCCAAACGGGGCCTAAATTGATCTTTCTCTCACGTACATGAATCACAGCTTGCAACTAAGAGTTGAGAATTATCATCAATATCTTTCCCTTTTTGCTGGGTCAAATTTGATTCACTGGCCATGCCAAATATTAAATACTCACGCAGCTGTCACTATATATTGGCACGAGCTGAATGTATATATTATATCACCCCATGCTCCAAATATGGGGCAACATAGCAAAGTAAGACATCCTACATCATTTCTTTTGAAATTGTTTTAATGTATAAACTTATATTTTATTCAAACCTTCAAATTTAGTATTTAGATCTCACTATCAAAACTTTTACATGAAACTTTCTATTTTGCTCCTTATTTTGTTTATTCTTCATTCTCTATAATATTCTTTTCTTTAACCTAGCATAACGCGGCCGACAACATCAAGTGAACTACGTACCTCCGCCGACGTCACCTACCACCTCCGACAATACATATATTCCAACAACACATGAGTTCAGTCTCCATTTATTATAAACAAGGGTCAGAAAACAAACCCAGAACTCTTCCCCTCTCCTCACTCTGCAGATGAAATGCAAACGTTGTCTTTCCAGCCCGAAAACGCTAGAAAATGGTCATGTTCGGATGCAAGAGCGAGAGAAAGCAAAAAAGTTTAGGTTGCTTTTGTCGGTCAGGATTTATACCTAGGAGAAATGGCAGTTGTAATTTACCAAAACAGGGGGCAGAAAAGGTCTTTTCCTAAACCCTTAGTAACAGCAGCAGTAATCCCTGCTTTAATATATAGTATAATGTTGTGTTACAAACATTTTGCAACTAGCTAGGTTGTGAGGCCTTTATTCTTCTTGGGGACCGGTAATCATCAAAACAGAGAATGGAGTCACTAGTTCTCTGACCTAAAACATGCGTGCATGCCATATCTAGACTCTAGAGATCTCCACTTCCTTTTGCAATCAATATGAAACTTCTGGTTCATGATTAATAAAAAATAAAGGCTAAAACTAGTTCAACGCCTTGTTTAATCTTTCCTCTCCTTCGTAGTACGAAGACTTGAGAGCTTGACGCTGCCAGCATACTTGGCTGATGTCGAGCAACAAGGTTTTTTCTGATCACGATGGAACAGGAAGGGTGAGTTGGGTGAGTTGGGTGAGTTTCAATTTTTTTTTTTTAACTAGGGGTAAAGGTGGATTATTAAGGTTACAAAATATGTAGAAGGTCAAATATCAAATATAGAGGTATCAAAAATATGAATATAACCTTTGTATATACATCTACATTTACAAGCATAATTAGCTATAATGGGCTACGCTCATTGTACCGCCAGAGGTACTAATTCCCGCCAAAGGAATAACATACAGATACACAGCCAGCCGGGCAACAGCCTGAGCCTCGGATCACCCCCAGATCACCGCCGACGCGCCGCCACGCGCCGTGCTAAGATAGCATCAGTAGCTCCCAGAGCTGGGGACTGAAGCACATCAGTCCCACATCGAAAACAAAGAGAAGATCAACCTCTTCATCACCTATAAAAGGTTCTCTCCTCTCTCCTCATTAATTACACATTTACTACTCATTTATTGTTATGCTGTCTATATGTTTGGACTGACTTAGGCATCGGAGAAGTGAAGACCGCCCAACGCGGTCTCCCTCTGACGCCCTGTCTTTCATTTGACAGCTAGCGAAGACCACCAAATCTACAGAGTAGCGGTCCGCCCATCGGACCCGCGTTAAACGAAGGTTCGGCTACTGCCGGACTTTGAGCATTAACATTGGCGCCGTCTGTGGGAACCCTTGAACAAAAGGTCATCCCACCACAATCACCATGACTAACGGAAGCGGGGGAAACGCTGAAGAGCAGGTAGACCAATCTGCCATTCCCTAACCCCCCGACCCAGCGGTAGGCGTTAACCGTGCACTATTCACCACCCCAGCCGACAACCCCGGCGGTAAGGCAAATCCAAGCAGCAGCCGCCCACCGGGCCAAGATCTCACCACTATGTACGAGATGGCACTGGCGGACCTTCACAAGGCAAACAGAGAGCGTGAAGAGGAGCGCAGAGAAAAGGCTGAGGCCCAAAGACAAGTAGCTACGCTGATGTCACGTTTTGATGAACTGAAGAGGACGCTGGAAGCCACCGCCAACCCAGCGCAGAGCGAGCAATCACGCAACACCAGGCGTAGTCAGCCCGGCACCGGCACATTGGTACCGGGGCCAGTCATACAGATGCAGGTACCGCTGGACCCACCTAAACTATTGGAGATGGAACCACCGCCCATCCCCCAACTAATGTTGGAACAGGAGGCGGAATCACTGCCTCACACCAACCGCTCGGAAGCTAGGGCGAGGACTGAAGGCAATCCGCCTGCGCCAAGGCGCAGACAGGTCCAGCGGAATCTCCAAGCTGGTTCCGCCGGCAGTGCAACCGCCCAGATATTGGAAAGGATGCAACAACTGGAGCAGAGATTAATCCGGGCGGAATCGGGCGCCCCAACGCCAACTCAGAACCCACTTTTCGCTTCTAGACCTGGGCCCTTCACCGCTGCAATTCTGCAAGCTATCAGACCAGCGTATGCAAAAACCCCAAAGATGTCACATTACAGCGGCATGTCTGACCCCTTCGTCCATATGGACACCTTCAAGAAGGTCACCAACAACAAGGGATTTGACGACGCTACCCTGTGCCACTTGTTCAGCGAAACGCTGGATGGTGAGGCTATGAACTGGTTCTTCGAGTGTCCGCCGGGGTCCATTGATTCATTTCATGCACTATCACACGCCTTCCTCTCTCGGTTCATCTTATTGTCCGCCGGACATCACAACACAAGTCAGCTGTTCAGCGTCAAGCAAGGGGCAGACGAATCACTGAAGACATTAGTCACAAGGTGGCGGGCGGCAGCATCTCAGTGCCGCGACCTAGACAAAACAATGGCATCGGCGGCCTTCAAGCAGGGACTCCTCAAGAGGCCATTCCTCTATCACCTCAACTACAATCATCCAAATGCGGCATATGACCACGTCATGAGTGAGGCGGTCATTCACGCCCAGGCGGAATTCATCACATATGGAGAAACCCCACCGCCACCAGCAACACCAACAAAGTCAACACAGCCATCCTCCAGTCATCAGGAAACCGCTAACAAGACCCCTTCAGCGCCGCTAACTGACAAGAAGAGGGAGTGGCAGCAGGGCCACCACCAGAACAAGCGGCAGAGGGACCAGCACTACAACAAGGGCAACCGCCCAACCCATGGGGGTAACCGCAACAAACAGGCGGAGTCCTCTCAGCGGTATGCAGTGTTTACAGTCCTCACAGCCTCGTCTGAGGAAATATACAATCAATGCAAGGATCAGATCCCACCGCCACCCCCACCAAGATATCCAAAAACAGGAAAACCAAGAAACACCGGCAAGTGGTGCAAATACCACGAGGACAGCGGTCACAATATCAACAGCTGCAATGCTCTCAAAACGGCCATTGAGACCTTGTACCGTGACGGCAAGATGGAGCAGTTCAAAGTACGCCAACCGCCACCTGTGATCGCTAAAGTTGAGACCTTGGGCCGCATCAACACCATCGACGGCGGTGCCCCAATCACTAGCATGTCCCACAGGGCAAGGAAGCGCTATGCACGCGCTAATCACCCAAAAGAAGTCTGCAACATCCGCTACGAAAGATCCGCCAAACTCCCAAGGTCAGGTTGGGAACCTATTACCTTCTCAGAGGAGGAGGAGCGCGGAGTGCATTTACCCCATGACGACCCATTCTTGGTCGATGCCATTCTTGGCAGATTTTCAGTAGGGAGAATCTTGGTGGATAGCGGGTTCGCTGTCAACGTCATCTTCAGCGGTTGCTACAACCACCTCAAGCGGAATAGGAAATTACTCCAGGATCACGAGCCACTGCTCAGCTTCTCTGGCGACATCACGCAACCGCTGGGCTTCGACTACATGCGGTTGACCATTGGCACTAGTCCATGCATGGCGGAGGTACATACAGAGTTCATAGTAGTCGACTGTTTCAGCTCGTATAACGCCATCATTGGGCGACCGGCACTCAACAAGCTCAAGTGCATCATCGCCGGATACATGCTTCTCATGAAGTTCCCTACACCCAACGGCACAGGCTGTGTGAGGGGAAGTCAACAGTTGGCACGAGAATGCTATTCAACGACTATAGCGCGGTCAACGCGCCGCCATGAAATCCTGACGGTGGGTAATCAGGCACCGCCACCAAATATCTTCGAGGATCCTAGAGATGAGGAGAAGAAGTATGTAAAGAAAGAGCCGGTCAACCCGGAAACGTCGTTGAAGGTTGTCTACATCTCGGACGAGCACCCTGAGCGGACGGTCCGTATAGGCGCCCAACTAGACCCAGAGGTAGCGGCGGAACTCACTCAATTCCTACGTGACAATGCTGCCGTCTTTGCATGGTCATACGCGGACATGCCAGGTATCTCTCCTGAAATCATCACACACAAGTTGACCATCAAACCATCCTTTTATCCCATCAAACAGAAGCGGATGGCCTTTGATGAGGAAAAATACCGGGCAATAGGAGAGGAGGTTGCCAAGCTTCACGGCATTGGGTTCATCCGCCAAGTCATCTATCCCCAGTGGATTTCCAACTTGGTCATGGTCAAAAAACCCAGCGGCAAGTGGCGGATGTGTGTCGACTTCAAAAATCTCAACAAGGCATGCCCAAAGGATAGTTTCCCCCCACCCCGCGCCGGGCATGAGCTCCTTAGCATGATGGACGCTTTCTCCGGCTATAATCAGATAAAGATGCATCCCGGCGACCAGGAGTGCACCACCTTCACCACCGACAAGGGCCTCTACTGCTACAATGTTATGCCTTTCGGTCTGAAGAACGCCGGTGTAACTTATCAACGACTGATGAACGCCATGTTCACGGAGCATCTTGGAAAGATAATCGAGGTCTACGTGGACGACATGCTGGTCAAGAGCATAAAAGCCAGCGGACATGTAGCAAACCTCAAGATCATAGTAACCATTCTCCTGGCCTATGGTATGCGCCTCAACCCAGAAAAATGTTTCTTTGACGTCACCGCCAGCAAGTGTCTGGGTTATATCGTCAGCGAACGAGGCATCGAGGCTAACCCGGACAAAGTACAAGCCATCCTCGACCTGGCGGATCCTGAGTATAAGGTGCACGTCCAGTGCCTCCAGGGCAAGTTAACCGCCCTTTCTCGATTCATCTCCAGACTCACTGATAGATGTGCCCCATTTTTCAAACTCCTCAAAACGACTCACAAGAAAGTCATCAACTGGAACCCAGAGTGTCAGGCGGCGTTCCAGGGCCTGAAGGAATACTTAGCGGCAGTCCCACTCCTCTCTATCCCTGTGCAAGGAGAAACACTGTTTATATACCTAGCGGTATCAGTGTCAGCGGTAAGCTGCGCCATTGTCCGGCGGGAGGGCCAGGATGAACTCCTAGTGTTCTACGCCGGCAGAGGCATGAACGGAGCAGAAACAAGATACCCTCCCTTAGAGCAACTCGCTCTCGCACTCATCGTTGCCGCCAGACGCCTCCGCCAATACTTTTAGGCCCACACAATCCATGTGTTAACCAATCAACCGCTGAGGCAGGTAATGCAGAACCCTGAACATTCGGGACGCCTCAGCAAGTGGGCCATTGAGCTCAGTGAGTTCGACATTGATTACAAACCAAGAACCGCCATGAAGGGCCAGGAGGTGGCGGACTTTATTGCTGAACTCACCGAGCGTCAGCCAGAACCCGGTGTCGAGACAGAGCCCGGAACGGAAATGGTAACCGTTGAAGAATCAGCTCCCCTACATTCAGACTGGAACCTGCATGTGGACGGCTCCGCTAGCGCCAAGGCCAGCGGCGCCGGAGTCATCTTAACAGGACCCGGGGGACTAAACGCGGAATACGCGTTGAAATTCAACTTCAAAGCTTCAAACAATATGGCGGAGTATGAGGCACTCATTGCCGGCCTACTCCTCGCCATCGACTCAGGCGCTGACAGAGTCAACATCTTCAGCGACTCTCAATTAGTCGTTAACCAGGTCAACGACAGCTTCCAAGCCAAGGACCAACAGTTAGCGGCATATTTGGGGTACGTCAAGACACTGCTCAAAAAATTCAAATTTCACACCATCACACAAATCCCCAGGGAAAAGAACGCCAAGGCTGATTCACTGGCGAGACTGGCAACCGCCCAGCCACATTAGAGTCCAGCGGACACAAGAGTGGAGTGCATTGACAAGCCAAGTATCACAAAGACCCTGGCGGAGATCTTCAGCATCGAGGTCAATCCCAGCTGGATGGACGAGATTATCGAATACAAGCGCAACGGGACATTGCCGGAGAACAAGGTCAAGGCACGACAGCTCAAGCGGAGAGCAACCCGTTACAACATCCAGAATGGCAAGCTCTACCGCCATGGGTTCACCCACCCCAACCTCCGCTGTTTAACCCCAGAAGAGGGAAAGATCGTGCTGGCAAGGATCTACGGCGGAGAATGCAGAAACCACTCGGGCGCCAGATCCCTGGCCAACCGCACAATGCGACAAGGCTACTTTTGGCCCACACTCGGTGATGACGCCCGACATATATCTAGATCTTGCCACAAATGCCAACAGTTTACTGATCTCCCACATGCACCGGCAGAACCGCTGTCAATCATCATCGGCCCATGGGTTCACTCTACGTGGGGCCTCGACTTGATGGGAAAATTCCAAACCGCCAAGGGCCAGTTTAAATATATCATTGTTGCTATCGACTACAACAGCAAGTGGATAGAGGCAGAGCCACTGACGGCAATAACTACCGCCAAGGTAATTCACTTCCTCTGGAAGAACATCTACTGCCGCTATGGTGTCCCACATACAATCATTACAGATAATGGCACACAGTTCAACAACAAAGAACTCATATCCTTCACACTTTCATGGACAACAAACCCTCTTTCATGGACATGTTTTCCCATGCTTGCAAGGTAAATGCATGGTTGGTTTCAGGTTGATGAAGCAGAAGCATATCACGTCATATTTTCTTTCTCAAATCCTAGTGATCATTAGCGAGTCCTAACTCCTAAGTGGTATCGTGAAAAGCAAGCTTCACACGGTGTACCACTGACATTTTTTGTTCTTTTCTCAAATCACGTCATTATTTGTACTTTTTGTATGCTTGCTTAAAAAATATGCTTTAAAATGTATTGTAATGAGTGGTGTTTTAATTTCTTATATTAGATATAAGTCATATAACACTTCAATTTACACCTTATCAAACCAAAGTCATTACAATGCCGAGGATCTTAAATTTTTCATTTTTAAATGGACTCTGTTCCTTTGATGAATTGGTGAGCTGGGTTTCAAACTTTCATTGGACTCAAACTGTAATTCACCTCTTTTAACTAAATTTTTTTATTGCACTCTAATTCGTATTTTTTTTCACAAATATTTTACCATTTCTTTTTCTTTATTTATAAAGTTTCGCCTTCTATATTTTTAGAGCATAAGTTAAACCCTCTTAACTTATGTTTTAAAAGTGCACGGCAGTATAATATACTTGATTTGAAAAGGTACGAATTAAAACGTTAGATTATACATTAATTATTGTTAAGAAGATAGTAAAATGAGACCTAGCAGAGCCTCTCTGCTAGGGTTGGGAGTTTGCCGCTTCTGGCCTGGTTTCTCAAGAATTGTCCCTCATCCTCGATGGGGCTCGTTTCCGTTACCATCACTGGGATCGGATGAATTGTCTTAGTTGTCTGGCAGTGCCATGCGACAGGGGTTGTTTGGTGGTCAAGAGATCGGAATCTGTGGATTGCGATCGAGCTTTGGCCAAGGATTGAAGGAGCCGTCTAAGATCGGCCAGATCAGAACTTTGGCTGAACGCCTGAAACCTTTTCTGAAGGGCAAGGCACCCGGCGGTACGCATATTGCGGCGACAAATTGGATAATGTGCGGGTTGTCGATTCGACGTCTAGGCAGATTGCTGGCGGTGGAGAGCAGTGGAGGATCAGAGCGGCCACGACGGGCGCGGCTTAAAGATGGGGCCGATCGGTCCGACTTTGTGCCGGAGGAACTTTCCCAGCGAGGGATGGCAGGTTGTTAGTTTGTAGGCATCGGCTGCGCAGCGATCAGAAGTGTAGGTGATGGCTATTGGCGTCAAGCTGATGGTGTCGGATTGGACCTCTGCCGGGGAGATGATGGGGCTGGGAGGACTCTTCTCCGACGAAGGGCAGCGGTGCAGCGGCCGGGCACGAGGTCGGGGATGACCTGGGTGTGAAGAAAGATTTTGGGTGCCCAAAGTTGGGCATGGGCCTCTGCTCTGTTGGATTTCTCTAGTAGGGTTTGGAGTTGGGCCTGCCTACTTGGGTTCCTGCGAATGGTGTTTGAGCTTGATGCTTTTAGGGTTCGTATCTGGGACCCGGGAGACTTTTTATGGGCCCTAAATTCTTCTGCATTTTGGATTGGCTTCTTTGGTTACTTAGGTAGAAGATTGCTCTCTATTCAGCGCATTTTTTTGCGTGGAGTAGGCAAGGTCGGTCATGTTGGAACTTGTGGGACTTTAGTCCCATATGGAAGAAGTTTTAAAGGCTAATGGCCTTTATAGGGAGCTTCCCATGTAAAGAAGTAAATGGATGACATGTATAGAAGTGGGCTTTGTGGGCTTTTCTAGTGGGTTTCCCATTGGATTATGCAAATATATATAAGTCAAAGATGGGCCTTGGGGCTCTTGAGCTTGGTTTGACTAAATATGATTTTCATTCGGGGTCGTGACCACTTACCCAATTTTAACCCAAAAATTGCCCACTTACTCCACCAAGAGTTTTTTAACCCCATTTACCCAATCTAACAGTGTTTGACAGTATTGCCCTCATTTTAATTAACAAATTACACTCATATCTCTCTCTCCTCCCCCTCATCGATTTCTCTCTCTCTCTTTCTCTAACCTCGTCTCAGGCTCTCTCTCTCTCTCTCTAAGCCACCACACCCACCACTCCACCGTCGATGTCGGCCTCCACCGCCGCCGCTCTGTCCCACCGTCGGACCACCAAAGGATGACGCCATCCAACTCCACGATCCCAGCCCCTCTGCGCTTCGTCTGTTTTGTTCGTCAGATGTCCGGGAAGCTCTCCACTCCGGAATCGGGTCTGGGCTTCGCCAGTTTTGTTTATCAGAAGTCCGGGAAGCTCAGAAACTCCACGCCGGAATCGGGTCTGGGCTTCGCTTGCGCGCAGGTCTCGGACAACGTCAAACCTGTGGTTTATTGGGGGGCAATAGACAAATTATTTCCCCCCAATAATTTCTTAACTGTGGTTAATTAATCACTAAAATTAGAGTTTTAATAAGTCTTATGTTGTTTTGAGTTTATTAAAGTACAATAATCTGTCAATGATATAAACTGGTGACTTTTGGGGTGGTCTATTAGGAGGCAATAGACAGATTATTGCCCTGCAATAATATCTTAACTGTGGTTCATTTATTACAGGTCATTTCAACAAAATGCTGCTAGATTCATTAACCAAAATAATTAGGTTTATTGGGGGGTCATAAAAAGTTTATTGGGGGGCAATAATATGATTATTGGGGGGTAATAAAATCAGACGTCGGAATCTGGTCACCAGTCCGGCAGTCGGATTCGGGATTCCGGTGACTGGTTGTCGGATTCCGGTCACTGGACGTCGGACTCCGGTCACCGGTCACCGGAGACCGCGGCCGGCCACTGGTCACCGGTGCACAACAAGGTGGAGGATGACTTCTCTCTCTAAGTGAGAAAGAAGGAAAGGGCAAAAAAGTCCCAAAAATAAATAAAAAGAATAAAAAAAGAATTAATTGGGTATAAGGGAAGTAATTCCTTAGAGTGTTTTGGGTAAATGGGGTTAAAAAACTGTTGGTGGAGCAAGTGGGCAATTTTTAAGCTGAAATTGGGTAAATGATCATTTCCCCTTTATTTTTTGCTTAACTGTTCCATTTTCGGATAAAATCAATTTCGGATAAAATCTAACAGTTGCAATGGATGGAATCAAACAACTGCCGATACAACCGACGCAACTGTTCATCTTGGCTTTTATATAAGGACAACCTTCGGTCGTCATTATCATCGATCAATCTTCTTCTTCCTCCCCCCAAAAGTTATTCTGAGAAACATAAAGTAGAATTCGTCAGGGTCAAGTTCTTGTGCAAGAACTTGTACCAGATAGTTGTATCCTCTAGATAGACGTCTGAAACTACAGCATAAGTAGGGGCGAATTTCTGTCTTAGGTCACTGCATCGCAGGCCTCTATCTGATCAAGTTAGTGATTCAATTTCGAATTAAAGTTATTTGATTTCAATTGATTACTTGTTATTATATATTCAATTTGTGTTCTATATTTAGATTATATATATATATATATATATACATACATACACGGTTACTGTTCGTTTATACTGATTGGTTCTAACAGGTCACACTACCGGCGATTACCTTGATAGAAGGTTACCCTCTATTCGACGTATATCTTTGCGTGGAAGTATGGTCGACCATACTATTGGTACCGTTTTACATAGCTCAGACTCTGTCTGGTGCCTCATCAAATGCTTAATTGCATCCCTTCGTATCCTTACTAGGTTTTATTTCCGGTGTTTTATTGCATCTAGTATTTCTCTTGTTATTTTATATTTTGATGTAGTTTCTACATCTATAAGTTGTAACTTTTCTTATGTTTATTATTAATAAAATGGTTGACTATTACTCTAAAAAAAATAAAAATTAAAACGTTAGATTAGACTCTGCCTAAAAAAACGAGATTACAGATTTTTAGGTAGGTATATGTATCACTATGGACTTCAGCCATTTATAGGTTTGAATTTTAATAATAGTTCCCAAGCCTGTCAAAAAATATTACAAACAACTTATGCACCAAAGAATTGTTTATCTAAATTCAAACCTACAAATGGTAAATCTACTAATCCTAGAAGCTATTAGGATCTATCTTCTCCAGGGTATTCGTTTTTCACACATTCAATCCCTCTGAAATGGTTAAAGAGATGTTTTGGGCCTTTGAAAACTATGAAAATGACGTGGCTGCCATTTGAGTCTCTCGTCTAGCCACCCCTCATGTCTCCCTTAGAAATTTTTGTCTTGCACCTTCGATCCCTTTAGTATGGTTAAAGAGATGTTATAGGCTTGGGCTTGGGAACTATTATTAATAGCATGGCTGCTTATTGAACCTCTCCTCAAATCCAACCATGTATGTACGAGTAATGCACTCTATAGTCCTTTATGGTCCTGTTAGGTTACTTGTTATTAAGGGGGGTGTATTGTATTTGGATTTGTGTAGACTTTTTTTAAATGACAGACTTTTTGAAAAGTCCACAGACTCTTTAAAAAGTTGATAGACTGCTATTGATTTTTTTTTTTTTTTTTGAATCCAAGGAGGTCAGATATATTAATGTTCAGCAAGCAGTACCAGAAACGACACACCCATAGGGGCCGACAGAAAGAGCCGTCCTGTAGGACATACAAAGGACTTATGCTAACATAGAACCTACGCACTCCCGGGTACACCCACCTTTTAAGGACTAATAAGCACCTTTATTCTTACAAAATTTAGGAGCTCAGAAGCAAGGAAATATAAAAGTTAACAACCGAGCTAACTAGATTCTGCGACCTATGAAAATTTAAACATTACTAGTTGAGGATGAAGCTCCAACATCCCCACAAATGCCACCATCAGTCGGCAGCTGCTCCATATATTCAGAGGTACTGCATATCTCTTTTTCCTCCAGCACTTGACCAGGGCGATCACTGTCCCTAAGCTTCCACTTCTTAGACTTCCTACCCTGGAACTCATTCTCCAGAACCTTTGCACACTTCGGTTTGTTCTTACTTCCCTTTGGTCTACCCAATTTCTTCTTCCTTGGCGAGACAATCAGTTGACCATTTTTGTGTTGCAGGACAAGCTGCATCCCATCGTCAACTTGGAGGAACGGTTCAGTGTAAGACACACCTCTCTTCCCCAAACGATCGAGTCCCTCCACAGCTTTACGCTTAGTTCTTGAAGCAGGGTAGCTCTGATGGGAAACAGCCATCACCTCTGTACCCTTACCCTTATCCATCCCCAGGGACTCGATCAACTCCATCGGGGATTTCTTCCCCACTTTACCCAGAGGAGTATGGCCAGCCTGCTTTGTCCAAGTTTCCAAGAACTCAGCTAGGTTAAAATCCCCGAACAGCGAAGGAAAAAGCTGAAAGTTACTAGCCAGCGAGGTATGATGTGGTGGATCAGTTCCCACTAACACCGGCCCCTCTACCACCGATTCCGACGCAATCACCATCGCCCTCTGAACCTGCATCTCTTCTCCCTCAGTCCGAGGCCCACGTTCCCCTGCAGTCAATGACAGTCCAGCCATAGCCGTGGCTTGGATCTGAGCCATGATCTCATCTCTCTCCTTAGTCAACCAGGCATCACATCCTGTATCACCATGCATAAAGAGGCCACAGCTCCAACAGAAGCCTCTGACCTTTTCAAAGTTAAACGACAGTTCAGGCGCCACTGTCGGTGAAAACTCGAAAAGCATCCAAACCCTAAGTCGTCGTCGAACATCAAAAACCAATCGGATCCTTTGCTCTGCTTCCTTCCGATATAGAGCATTCTGGTCTAAACGGATCACACGCCCCAGGGCTGATCCCACCAAGTTCAGCGCAGCCTTATTTCGAAGACCCACCGGAAGGCCCTTAACTGCAACCCATGCTTCCACCAGATGCAGTGGAACCTCGTGCACTGGACCGATACCGTCATAACCTCCTAGCACCACCAACGTATTTCTATAAAACCAAGGTCCTCTATGTAGGATCTTGTTTCTTTCAGCCTCATGTTCAAATTGAAACACAAAACGCTCTCCCACTTCATGGATCGTCAATCCAGATTTGATACGCCATATCGTAGCTATAGTCCCTATGAAACCCGGAAACTTGCTCTTCGGGCCAAGCAGGCGACCCACCAGATACCACCGGTCAGCCTGCAAAGCCGCAAGCCCCGCCGAACCCAAAGAAACTCGCGCCGTGTCCGCCAGAGAAAGATCACTCTCCACAGGGTGAGCCATGCCGCCGAAGACTCTTGGAGTTTTGCTCGTGAAAAAACGAGTAACCCTAGCAGACGGCTAGGTCAAAAACTCACTCTTAGAAAGTTAGTTTACACTCATTCTGTGAGTGTTTGAAAATAATAAAAATTGCTATTTATTTCTTAAAACCATTGATTTTAGCAACATACTTTTTATTGATTCTTGAAAATCTATATACTTTATTATGAATGACTTCTATAGATTTTCTAGTAAATAAAAGTAAAAAACAAAAAACACAACCAATGCAGTCCAAATGCAAAGCATAATAATAACTCATTGCCTCTTCAATGGTCAAGTATCTTCTAGTAGAACTTGACTCAAATGAATGATTATTACTCTGTCTAGCTAGTTTGTTCTCATTTCTAATCTCTCAATCAACTTAAAGATACAATATAGATCACTTGATGTTTATGGTTAATTATTCTCATCAATTTTGTTTTCACCTATTAACATATATCATAAAAATATTTATCAATGTCTTGATCTATAATCAATCAATCGAAATTCAATTGTTCAAGCTTTCCTTGAACCATGATATAAATTCAAATCTATGAGAATAATTAATAAGACAAAACGCAGTATTTCATAGCAACACTATTCAAGGTTTTAGGGGTAGACCACAATATTTGGGTCTTAGGGTTTCATAAATAAGTTTTTATTGCTATTAGGGTTCCAAGTATCACAATTGAACAAAAAAAAAATCACATTCAACAACTACAATGAATATGTTGGGTATCAAAAAATATTGATATCATGAAAGATTAGAGAAAAGATAAGAAGAAACAAGAAAGAGATAGATAACCAACCTCTTTGCGCGCAGAGAGAAAACTTTGATAGATTTAAAAAAAAAAAAAAAAAAAAATTTGATAGACTTTTTCAAATCTTTGGTCTGGTGGCTAGAAAATTATTGGAATTTGGTATGTATAGTTAACACTACAAAGTCCATAATTATCCTTGATTTTCTAATTCCATAAGTATGAATGAAATTTTGAATACCTCTGAACTTTTATTCATTTTTAAAAGTCCTAATTGAATACCCCTAGATTTTGGTGGAATTCATAAAGTCTTAAAAATCCTAATCGAATACCCCAAGACTTTCATGGACTGCTGAAAGTCTATATTGAATACACCTAAACTTTTAAATTCCATAGATTTCTTAAAAAGTTCCACTAATTCCATATACAATACACCCCCAAGTCTTTCAAATGTGTTACTAAATTTATTTCGCAAGTTTCTTATTAAACTTGATATCTGAAAGCATAATTTTCAATCTTGGGTTATACAAAACTTGATCTGGGCTTGGGCTCAGGTCAAGGAAATTTGGGCCCTAATTTATTAGGGTATTGAGCCTGTGTGAGGTTGGATTAACTTCTATGAGTCTTCTATGATGTTTCTAGTTTTTTGCTTGTACCATAATTGCGTGCTAGTTGAATGATTTCTTTTCCGTAGGAGGCGAGTTTTTTTCATTCTTATATAGGCTCGCTTAATTGTGAGCGTCCCATAGATTCTTAATAGTTTGCTTTGGTTTAGATAGGTAGTTTGGATTTTCTTGCCGAATGGCTTATGTAAACTTTGTAGACTTTAGCCTTTGACTGTTGATCTAATGCATTCAACTTCTATTTCAAAAAAAATAATTTCAAATATTCATCTACTATATTGCCATTTTAAATGTTATACACCACAAACACACATTTTTTGTGTGCACTGAGTATATTCATCAATTTCACTAAGTCACTGTAGGAGATTTAATATGATATATACAAAATTTATTCAGAGCGGAGCTCCGCTTTGAAATTAAAGTGCAGAGTTAGAGTTTATTGTCACTTTTCAGTCGTATATCCACATCTCGACCGCTCAAGTTTTAGGTACTAATGTATAGATCATCTATGCAAATTTTCAGCCAAATTGATGATCGTTAAGTTATCTAACTCGCTTAAGCTAATGGACGAACTGAATCTGTCCAACCTGGACCGTACTAGCTTTAAGGCAGTTATCAATGCCTTAACGATCATCAATTTGGCTGAAAATTTGCAGAGATGATCTATACATTAGAACCTAAAAATTGAACGGTTGAGATGTGGTTATGTGACCGAAAAGTGACCTAAACTCGAACTCCGCACTTTAATTTTTAGGATCTATACATTAGAACCTAAAAATTGAACGGTTGAGATGTGGTTATGCGACCGAAAAGTGACCTAAACTCGAACTCCGCACTTTAATTTCGAAGCGGAGCTCCGCTTTGGATAGAATTTGTGTGTGTGTGTATATATATATATATAGTAGCCTCTTAACATGTGCGGATTTGCTTATTTTCTTAAAAAACAAAATTGTAAATCATGTGTACGAACATCCAATCCTATATTTGGGGAAATTTCTCAGTTTATATTAGAGATGTTGTTTCCTATTTTATCTTAATTAATTTGCATGTGTAAATTAATGTTTATAGTTTTTTTGTTAGTAATATTTTGTAGAAATAATTTTTTTTTTTGGACTATTGCAGTTATAAATCCCACTCCTTGGACAATGTTATCCCACTCCCTCACTTTCACCTCCCACGTTAGGTTTTGCTTCTTCTTTTTTTTTCCAATATTTTCAATTACCAATATATCCTTTATGTGTTAGATTATAAATTATAGAGTTTTTAATGAACCATGGGTAAAATAGGTAGTTCAAAAATTTAACCATTCTCCCTGAGAATTGGCTTAATTTTATATATATATATATATATATATATATATATATATATATATATATATAAGTATCTTAATTAATTTGCATGCGTAAATTAATGTTTATAGTTTTTTTGTAAGTAATATTTTGTAGAAATAATTTTTTTTTTGGACTATTGCAGTTATAAATCCCACTCCTTGGACAATGCTATCCCACTCCCTCACTTTCACCTCCCACGTTAGGTTTTGCTTCTTCTTTTTTTGTTTCCAATATTTTCAATTACTAATATATCCTTTATGTGTTAGATTATAAATTATAGAGTTTTTAATGAACCATGGGTAAAATAGGTAGTTCAAAAATTTAACCATTCTCCTTGAGAATTGGCTTAATTATATACTAGCCCCTTGGCATGCACTCCGTGCTTGCCAATTTGCTTTTATAGAACAAATTTAAAAATTAAAAATTTTAAAGAAATTAAACAAAAATAAAAAAAAATTTGAAGACAACAAAATACCACAGACCGTTACAAAATTTCCCTTATTTTTTGTTTGTAATTTCTTGAAAAGAAAATACTGATTTTTTTTATTTACTATTTTAACCTTGTAATATCATTTTTATTTTTTAAACAATTCAATCAATAAAGGGCATAATAGGAGTTTCAAAAATTTAACCAACATTCCCAACAATTTGCTTTATATAATAGATAAGATAAGATATATATATATATAATTAATTGAAGAGGTGTGATGGTTGAATTACACATAATCAAATTTATGATTATAGTGAACAGACAAGATAAAATTATGGAGTGGTACATACCTTTTAGGGCTAAATACAAATTACTACCCTATGGTTTAGGTCCAAAATCAATTCAGTCCATGAACTTCTAATTTCATCAAAAACACCCCTGCCCTTTCAATTTTGATCTAATAGGTCCCAATTTGTTAGTTTTCCGACAATTGAGTTATTTAACTTGTTAACGTGGCTCATATATGGCATATGTTTTATGATGTGGTGTCGAGGTGGTCTGCATAGTTAATTTAGGAGTGAGTCATACTATTAAAAATAAATAGTTTTTCAACAAATAATCCAACTATAACTTGAACCCATAATAAAATATTAACGAATTGGACCTATTAGATCAAAATTGAAAGTGCAGGGGTGTTTTTGATGAAATTAGAAGTCCAGGGACTGAATTGATTTTGGACCTAAACCACAGGGTACTAACTAATATTTAGCCCTACCTTTTATATTGAACAATTATGTTTATATTGAAAGGGTGACTTCAACACCTCTTGATCTCTATATAAACAATGTACTAGACCGGTATAAAATCATCAAATCATTATGCAATTGACTCCTCTCTTCTCCCTCTTTTTCTCTTATAACTATACAATTTTCTTCTTGAATTTTCTAAGTGAATTCTTCGATTCTACTATATTGCATATTCTAAATTTTGTTATATTCTGGAAAAGACTTGCCAAGAACCCTTTTAGCAAAACCATTGAGTGGAGCCAAAGAACACTTTAAGGAAACGACTCAAAGTTGTTCTTCTTGTACCTCAAAATTCTTCTATTTTCCTTTTCTCCATTTTCCAATTTCGATTAATATACTTTTCTCTATTCTCTTGTTTCATCAATATCCCCAACAGTTACTGTCATGAAATTACAGCATTACATACATCACAGGAAATGACATATATAATATAGAAAATATATAATTTTCTATTTAGAATGTCATGTGTTGGAGCTGATCAAAGGTGGGAAGGGGTGAGCTTAAAAAAAAAAAAAAAATCGAAAATCATTCTATGGAGTATTGACGGGGCACAGAATTGGGCTTTGGGCTTATCAGTGCTTAGTTCATGAATGAGGATTGTGTTACAGTCGGGGCACAGTGTCGTCGAACGTAGCTCGGGTCATTGGTCGGGGAATAAACGAATCGAATGGCAGATGGGTGGGTGTTTCTTTTGGGACTCGAAGAATACTGCCAAAAAGGGAACCTTTTTAGTTTTTATCATTTCTGATTCGTAAAGCGTACACCTTTTTTCACCATTAATTTACAATATAGCTTTCTTTCAAATGATTCAATTTCTGGGCACCCTTCGCCCTTCTCCTTCTTTAAGCTCTTTCGCTACTTACAAACGCCAAGTCTACTCGCCAATCACAGCTCCCAGAAATGGGTTCTTGTCCTTCAGACGAATGTTCAAGGCTTACATTCAATCCAGTAAGCTCCGCCGTGCTTTATTTGTTTCTTGGTGTTCAGCTCTGATTTGCAATACTGTGTGTTTTCGTTTTCTGGGTACTGTTTATGATCAAATGGATGGTTCTTTTTATGCTTCCCAGTTTCTTGGATATTTTAGATGGATTTTGTATGGCTCTGTTGTGTATGTAGATTGGAGTGTTCTTGTTTTGTAGTACTTTTTATGCACTGATTTTGGCTCCGAAGTTCTCTTGTTATGCTTTGTTTGTTTTTGTGCTGGAAATTGAAGTTCTTTATGCATTGGTATTTACATGCATTGATGAATGAAGGAAACAGATTTTATCAATAGGGGTTTATATCTTTTCGTTTTTTATGTCCAAGATTGTTCATTTCATTAGAAAGTAGCTTAGCTTTGTAAGACCAGGAAATGTTGGTTGTTTTGTTGTTACTTCAAAGACAATTGTTAATGGTCTCCATTTGTAGAGTAAGCTATAAGCAATTGCTTACGGCTTTAGATGAGTTGGGTAGTAATTTTTCAAATAATGACAGGTTCAGCAGCCACGGATGCTGGTTTGGGGTTACCATCTGAGCAATCAGAAGTCATATTTATAGGTACAGGAACGAGCGAAGGAATTCCACGTGTGAGCTGCCTGACAAATCCTTTGAAGACATGTGAGGTATGGTTATAGAACGTATTTGCTTGAGAATGTTTGCATTTCATATCCTTTGTTTATGTTGATTACTAAATTTCTGACCATAACAGATCGAAATTATTACATAAATGAATGCTTTTGGGTCTTTGCAGGTTTGTTTAA
The DNA here is from genome assembly GCF_958449725.1 of Rosa rugosa. Classification (NCBI taxonomy): domain Eukaryota; kingdom Viridiplantae; phylum Streptophyta; class Magnoliopsida; order Rosales; family Rosaceae; genus Rosa; species Rosa rugosa. The sequence continues at coordinate 52,830,909 of NC_084820.1, read as the reverse complement.
AAGCTGTGGAACCGGGTAATAAAAATAGGAGACTCAACACAAGCATTGTTGTACGTCATCCTACATCCTCTGGAAGTTCTAACATTCTTATTGATGCTGGAAAGTAAGTGAAATGTGATTTTGATGTGTAGTGTGTCAATATTACTTTAAGAATGTATTTGTTCTTCCTGCCTTGCAAAAAACCAAGTATTTGGTTAGCTAAGCTGAAAATGTTAAATCTGCAGTTCTGTAGAATATATCTTAGTTATCTTAGTAAGGTCTATGTGTGATATACGTAGTTTGAAATTGAAGAATTGCAAAAACTAGGACTTGTGTCAAGCTAATGAATTTGCTCAGTTCCATTGCTGATTATGGTAGATAATGCACAATTTGCTTCTCATATGTGGTAAATGGATAACAGAATAAATATTAATAGGAGTTCAGGATATGATGATGCTGGGGAGTGTTATCCAGGAGTTCATGTTGTCGGAATATATCAGCACCACAGGCTATGCAAAATGGTATTAGCTGCGTCTCCATGAGGCACAGACACAACAATCATATAGACAGGCTTATGAATTGGGTTGATGGGAGTTTTCCATCTGGGACTCCTTAGGGGTAATAAATGAATAACAATTCTGTAAACAATAGTTATAGTTGTAGTATTGGTAATCATTTGAGTAGATGATAATCATAATATGAAGAAGTGGTAGAAAGGATTCCATGATTTTCATTGGTGTTGCTGCCGGTTTTTTTTCTTTTCTTTTTTTTCATTGTTCCCTATAAAGATACAAAGAACGTTATTCTTATTTATTACTTAAACTTTCCAGATCACGAAGAAAAGGTTGCATAAAACTTGATGTCTTGCAGTTCTATTTCTGTTTTGCAGATTTTTCTATCACAGTGCTCTCAGATGGTTTCCTGCTTATGGGTTAGTTACTGTCTCATTTTCTCATGTTGCTGAGCCATAAAACTCAAAGATATCAAATAGTCACTCATGTTTAATGACTGAGGTATATGGGTTGCTACAAGAACATAGACTTTTTTTGTTGTTTGTGTTTTAGCAATAATAAAAACAGAATTGGGATGTTTATATTGGTGATTGATTTTGATCACATATTGGCTTCGAACTTGATCATTTCTAGTGGTATTTGAAACATGTTCTGTTCTGGTACTTTCAACTACTCTCTCAGTCTCACGTGTCCTAGATAATGCACAAAACATTATATAGGTCCACCCCTTATTGTGCAGTTTTGGATTTTCTGCATGCCACCAGAGTTGGATATCATATTTTGGCTTATGTTGAGGTGTCCTTTTTGGACTGTTGTGGCAAAGCTAAATTTTGCCTTGGTTGCTTTTTTCAAAAGACTTGAATTTAATTTGGTGATTCTCCTGCAGCTTCCATTATGATATGTGTCTATTGTCTGGTTTTTTACTTCTCGTAACTAGTTGTGTTTCTGTCAGGATAAGAACACTTGATGCGGTTATTATTACTCATTCTCATGCTGATGCAATTGGAGGTCTCTGCATGAACACTTTCTGATGCTATTTTCTCATTTTTCTGAATGATTAATAAGCTTATGGTTCATGTTTCCTTTCTTTCATGCTGTACATTAAACATCAATTAGAACTATGTTATTTTCCTCCAGGTCTGGATGATCTTCGTGATTGGACGAACAATGTTCAATCCAGCATTCCAATATATGTGCCTGAGCGTGATTTTGAGGTCCAAACATCTCTTTCTTGCATTGTATTGAGTATCGTATTGTATAATGACAATTTATTTTAAAACTTGATTTAGTCGCGTTAGCTTTACCTGTTACAACATTTGCATAATAGTAAAAGAATTTACACAGGTGATGAAGAAGACTCATTATTATTTGGTTGACACAAGTGTGGTCCAACCTGGTGCTGCTGTCTCAGAGTTGCAATTTAATATTATACATGAGGATCCATTTTCTGTGAGCAATTTGAAGGTAGGATAACTATCAGTTTGTTTTGTACTGAATTAGAGTTTTTTTTTTTTTTTTTTTTAAGCATGCTTTCAGTTTTGTTACATGTACGAATTGGGAGATTTAAGCTATCATATAAATTGAATTTAGATGGGCATGTAAAATAAGTGAAACTAGGTAGGTCTTGATCTATGTAGAAAGCATTAGAGTTATAACAAGAAAATATATGTAGATAGCATTGGGCCATTGAGACTTGACAGAATTAATCTGTGGTACGGCTTTGAACTCATACCAGTTCATTCTGTTATCTTTTTGTGTTTCAGTTTACCCCTTTACCTGTATGGCATGGTCGTGGTTATCGTTCCTTTGGATATCGTTTTGGTAATGTTTGTTATATCAGGTAATGCTTCTATTCTTTCACTGCCTGGTCTCTGATAATTTGTATGCCTTGTACATTGACCTTTTATTTTGTGTTTCATCATGAGAGCTAATTACTAATGATTTATTTTCATTCACAGTGACGTTAGCGAAATACCTGAAGAAACCTACCCACTTCTGAGAGATTGTGAACTCCTGATTATGGTGCCTCCCCCTCACTTTTCATAGACATGCACCCACACATTCCTTCTAGATACTCATTCTTAAGAAACACATGACAACTCTTCTCTTCTAACCGGGCTGATTTCTTTAGGATGCTCTACGGCCAGATCGGAATTCTGCAACACATTTTGCACTTCCAAGGGTAAAATATTACAAGCTTTCCTGTAATACTTGATCTTTTATAGAATTTCAATTTTATCTACTATATTTTCAGGCTTTGGAGGAAGTACGGAAAATACAACCTAAGAGAACATTGTTTACTGGTATGTCTTAGCCTCCTCTTTGTAGCTTAGCGGCTCTATAATATAAGTCTGCCAAGACCAATTGTTTCGCTGGTTTTATAATAACTACCAAAGAATTTACTGCTTCATTTCCTTGTTTTGCATTGATCAAGGTATGATGCATTTGATGGATCATGAGAAGGTGAATGATTATCTTATGAAATTGAAGGAGACAGAGGGTCTTGATGCACAGTTGAGCTATGATGGGCTTCGGGTACCTATAGCACTCTAACCTTTAAATAACTTTACATATGATGGCCTCTACCAATTCTCTATAAGGGCAGAATTAACATATTTACATATTTTTGTCTAATTGATTTTTCACAAGTTTTGCAATATCAAAGCTAAATTAATATTCGGCTTCTCAAACTCCTTTGTTAACACCCCCATTGGTTTTCCTGGTTTATCACATCAATCGGTAGCCTGTGGAGACTAAATATCCAAACCTTATTGTACAGTTCAAGGTAAATGACAAGTAATGTCACTATTGCGAAGGTTTTGAACATAGATCTTGTTCTTTCATATTCTTTGGAGTTGAATAAGATATCGACTCAGATTGGAATCTAAAAGATATTTGGGCTCCATTAATCAGTGGCCTGTGGCGATTAAAGTGTCCAAACCTTATTGTAAGGTTCAAGGTAAATGAAAAGTAATGTCACTATTGCAGAGGTTTTGAACAGAGATCTGGTTCCTTCATATTCTTTGGAGACCAAATTGTCCAGACCTTATTGTAAGGTTCAAGGTAAATGAAAAGTAATGTCACTATTTCCAGAGGTTTTGAACATTCTTTTGAGACTAAATTGTCCAAACCTTATTGTAAGGTTCAAGGTAAATGAAAAGTAATGTCACTATTGCAGAGGTTTTGAACATTCTTTTGAGACTAAATTGTCCAAACCTTATTGTAAGGTTCAAGGTAAATGAAAAGTAATGTCACTATTTCCAGAGGTTTTGAACATTCTTTTGAGACTAAATTGTCCAAACCTTATTGTAAGGTTCAAGGTAAATGAAAAGTAATGTCACTATTGCAGAGGTTTTGAACATTCTTTTGAGACTAAATTGTCCAAACCTTATTGTAAGGTTCAAGGTAAATGAAAAGTAATGTCACTATTGCTGAGGTTTTGAACATAGATCCGGTTCCTTCATATTCTTTGGAGTTGAATAAGATATGCGACTCAGATTGGAATCTAAAAGATATTTGGGTTCCATTAGTGAGTAGAATGTAAGAGCAACCTAGTAAATGGAGTAGAATACTCGTTGAAATGCACAAATTGAGTGAGACATCGGGGTTCGATGTAAGACTTTTCTTATCGCAACTGTCTGCAACTTTCATCATTTTCTTCGCTCACTGATTGAGGTATGTATCCTTTTCATGAAAATTATAAGGCGTTCATTGTCTTCATCAGCACCACTTTCTCTGTTTCTCACCTATTTCGAACAAAAATGGATTATTCAGGATCTAATGATTAGAAACCACGATTCATTCCTTGTGCTGAGGAGTGATTCATGTGTTTCTGATATCCACGTTCTCTTCCCATAATTCGCAATGGCTTAGGCTTCTCTTCCGGCTACACCAACACATCGGTCCAGACCCCATAAGTCGCAATGATAACAAAAATGGTCTGAAATTTGTTTAGGCTGCATTTCTGGCTATTTAACTTTTTCCGAAACTACATTTTTGTACTATGATTTTGCCAACTTCAAAATTAGTATTTAATTACAAATATTGACCGATATATATTGAAATTTCAATATACATTTGAAGGTTTTGTCAAAATTTTATACGAAATTGAAATTTTAAATCTTGAGTTACGCCAACACATCGATTCGGTAGTTCAGGATCACAAAATAATTACTCCTCCAACGATTATCGATCGATTAATCCTAGTCATTAACCCTTTGTGTTTATATCTCTACAAAATAATTTCTCGTGGGCAAACATGTCCCGTCACTTGTGATATAAAAAGGGAGGAGAGGGAGGGCATGACAGGTGTCAAAGAGAATTTTGCCGTCCCTTCTGACAACACCCACATTTGCACGGTCGCTTCACGAAGTTCCAACCACAGCACTCCACGTGTGTCTTTCGGTCCATGACGGGTCTTCCTACTGGTCCTTTTCAAGGGTTATTGAAGCACTCGGGACGTACTCTTGAAATTATTTAGAAATGTCTACATATGACAAACGTACTACGTCAGTCCAATCAAAAAAAAATTAAGTGTATTTCTAATTTATCTTTACTTATTAAAATAAAATACACAAAATACTCATTTGCATGTTCATTGATTGGACAGTCTTACCAGCCACGTGGTACGTTTGCCCTACGTAAAAATCTCTCTGAAATTAAACCGCCCGCCACCCACCATGTCCATGATCATCGTAGCTCATGAAACTTCAGTATACTAATAAACAAGGAAAACTGAAGCATCCATGTCACCTAGAATGGTGGTTTTAGGTTAAACTAGTATTGGTAATTTTTGTCGTACTCATCTTGAATTTTTTTTAACCAATAACTAATGAACCAAATTAGGTAGCATTGGTTAATTACTTGGCTTATATTGGTACCGTTCCTTTAGTTTGTAACAATCCAATTAGTTTCGTTTCCCAAAAAAAAAAAAAAAAAACAATCTAGTTAGTTTTTCTTGCAAAAAATAGTAGAAAAGAATACTTCAATTCAAGGTTAATTCGATAAATCTATTCATCCCACAATGAGGGTATGTATATAAGTACAAAGGAGTAGTCTAACTCTAATAGGAAACAATCTTTCCATAATTACAGGATATCCTAATTAAATAAAATCCTAATTACATACAGATTTACAGCGATTCTACACTCCCCCTCAAGTTGGTGCATAGATGTCTATCATGCCCAACTTGTCAACTGAGCTGTCAAATACCTTCCTGGACACTCCTTTAGTAAGAACATCAGCTAATTGTTCCTCTGAGTTTACAAATGGAAAGCGAATAACCTTTCTGTCAAGATTTTCTTTAATAAAATGACGGTCAACCTCCACATGCTTTGTTCTATCATGCTGAACTGGATTATGTGCAATCTCAATGGCAGCTGTATTATCACAATGCAAATCCATAGGCTTTTTAAGCTTGTAACCCAGGTCTTTCAAGACATTATGAATCCACAACATTTCACAGACTCCATGTGCCATACCTCGGAACTCAGCTTCTGCACTTGATCTGGCAACAACTTTCTGCTTTTTGCTACGCCAAGTGACAAGGTTCCCTCCAACAAAAGTGAAGTACCCAGATGTAGAACGTCTGTCAGTTTTATCACCAGCCCAATCTGCATCTGTGTACCCAACAACTTCCAATTCATCTTTTTTCTGAAACAGTAACCCTTTACCTGGCGCCATCTTCAAGTACTTCAAAATACGAAAGACTGCATCCATATGCTCTTCACTAGGACAATGCATAAATTGACTAACAACACTCACAGCATAAGCAATATCAGGTCTAGTATGTGAAAGATAAATCAACCTTCCTACAAGACGTTGATACCTCCCTTTGTCAGTTGGAACTTGATCAGGATAAATAGCAAGTCTGTGATTCATCTCAATGGGTGTCTCCATTGGTCTACAGTCCAGCATCCTTGTTTCAGCAAGTAAATCAAGGACATAATTCCTTTGTGAAAGCAAAATCCCCTTCTTAGACCTTGCAACTTCAATACCCAGAAAATACTTCAGTTGTCCCAGATCCTTCATTTCAAACTCATTTGACAGATACTTTTGCAATTCATTCATCTCTTTCGGATCATCCCCTGTAACAATCATGTCATCAACATACACAATAAGAGCTGTAATCTTACCATTCTTGCGTTTGATAAACAAGGTATGGTCAGAATTGCTCTGTCTGTACCCAAAGACTTTCATGGACTTTGAAAATCTTCCAAACCAAGCTCTTGGAGACTGCTTCAGGCCATACAAAGACTTCTTCAATTTACACACCTTGCCAACGTCACTTGGGTAATTCTTAACACCTGGGGGCACATCCATGTACACTTCTTCCTCCAAATTCCCATTAAGAAACGCATTTTTCACATCAAACTGGTGCAAGGGCCAATCTTTGTTTGCTGCAAGTGAGATTAGAATCCGGATAGTATTAATCTTTGCTACAGGTGCAAAAGTCTCCTCATAATCAATCCCATAGCGTTGTGTATATCCTTTGGCAACCAACCTCGCCTTGTATCTACTAATAGTTCCATCTGCATTAAGCTTCACAGTAAATACCCAACGACACCCTACAGTCTTCTTTCCAACCGGCATAGGTACTAGCTCCCATGTTGCATTCTTTTGAAGAGCTTCCAATTCTTCATTCATCGCCTTTGTCCATTTTGGATCCGTCAATGCATCTTGCACGTTACTAGGAATAGATACAGTAGATAATTGATCAACAACAAGTGCATGTGACCCAGAAATCCTATGGTTAGACATAAAATTAGCTATAGGGTATTTAGCTTTGGCTTTGATATCTGGTTAATATTGTTTCTTAGGAATTCCCTTGGTAACCCTTTGTGATTTCCTAGGTTCGACACTTTCTAACCCAGAAGATTCATTAAAGTTTAGGGGTACCTGAGGAGGATCATTCTGACCGGGATCTTCAGTTGGTGATGCAGAAGGGGGAATATCTTGTGTGTGAGCTTCAGATACGTCTTGATTTTGATTCAAACTATCCAGAAAAGTCGTCTCTTCTGTCTCGGAGTTCACAACACTCTGTTCGGCAATTACATTTTCTGTTTCGGAATTCACAACACTCTGTTCGGCAGTCGCATTTTCTGTTTCGGTATTCGCAACACTTCGTTCGGCAGTCGCATTGTCTATTTCGGAATTCACAATGCTCTGTTCGGCAACTGCATTTTCTGTTTCCAAATTTCTACCCTCAAATGTATCCTCCAAATTTTCCAAGTCTTCAAAGACATCAAAATCAATAATAGAACGAGGATTCCCTTCACAACCTCTTTCCCCCTGAAGGGAAGACTGAGAAGCTCCCCCTGAGTAATAAAGCTCGGATTCACGAAAAGCAACATCAAGAGAGACATGTATAGTGCCAGTAAGGGGATCATAACATCGATAACCCTTCTGGAAGTCAGCATAACCAACAAAGATACACTTACGGGCACGGGGATCAAGCTTGCTGCGTTGAGGCTTGGGAATATGAACATAGGCTGTGCAACCAAACACCTGGGGCTCCAAATTAGGCATAGAAGGGATGGTCAAAAGTGTATGAAGCTTCTGATGAGGATTCTGAAACTCAATCACCCGTGAAGGAGTACGGTTGATAAGATATGCTGCTGATTTTACTGCTTCTCCCCAATAGGACCGAGGTACATTCATGCCAAATAAGGAAGCACGAACAACTTCCATCAACTGCCTGTTCTTCCGTTCTGCTAAACCATTCTGTTGAGGAGTATAAGAATTGGAGGTTTGATGACGAATTCCATGTGACCGGCAAAACTCAATCATAGGGTCATTCACAAACTCTCCACCATTGTCAGACTGAAACACTCTGATGGATTGTTGATACTGAGTTGCCACCATTTTGTGAAATTCGGTAAACATTCCAAATACATCACTCTTATTCTTCAGTAACGACACCCATGTCATGCGAGTGCAATCATCAATAAACGTTACAAAATACCGAGCTCCAGAAAGAGAAGGAATTTTCGCAGGACCCCAGACATCGGAGTGAATCTTCATAAAAGGAATAGGACTTTTATTAAGACTTGGTGAATATGAAATACGGTGACTCTTGGCCAGTTCACAGATGTCACAGTGGAAATCCAAATCACTAACAACTGAAAACAATTGAGGTTGCAGCTTCTTAAGATAACGAAAGGATAGATGACCTAAACGGCGATGCCATAACCATACAGCTTCCTTCGCATTCTCTGCCCCGTTGATCTGATTGGCTTGTCCCAAAAGATGATTCTGTTTCTTTCCAGTCTCTGTCAGATCCAGATAGTATAATTTCCCCCTTCTAACACCATAACCAAGAATCCGTCGAGTCAGAATGTCCTGAAACACACAGAAAGACGGATAGAATGTCACAATACATGCAAGAGCTAAAATAACTTGACCAATAGACAGGAGATTATAAGCTAGTGATGGAACAACTAAGACAAATTCAAGGGTTAAGGTATCAGATAAAGCAATAGAACCTTCTCCGGTGACCGGAGTTGGAGTACCATCAGCAGTAGAGACAACGGCTTGAGGGGAACGTCTAAGGTTTTTCACAAGACTTGGGTCATTGGTCATATGGTCAGATGCACCTGTATCAATTATCCATGTACTATTAAAAGTAACCTTACCCTTCATACCTGACTGCGCTACATTAGCAGAGGCATTGTCTAGGTAAACTTTCTCTGTAGTAGCAACAGCGGCCTTGCCCAGATTCTTTCGCGGTTTCTTGGTGAAGTCCCACCAATCAGGGTAACCAATCACTTCATAGCACCGCTCCTTGCTATGACCTAATTCCCCACAGATAATGCACCTTTTGTTTGCATATGGATTTGGTTTACCTAGAGGACGGTGTGGAGAAGGTCCTGAGAAGCCTGGAGGACCCTGTTTGCGTTGAGCCATAACAGAAAATTCGGTAGTCACCGAATGCCCCATAGCCTGTTTCTCTGATTGCATCATTGAGGAATTCATGATTTTCGCAGGATTGGATTTTCAAGGGTTTCAAGATGGATATGAATGTTTTTGAAAAAAAAAGTTTTTTTTTTTTTTTTTTTTTTTTCGAAAAAAGGTAGGGTGATGGTGGTTTGAAATTCAGGATGGTTTGATTTCAACGGTGGTGGTACGCAGCGGTTTGTGGTGTTCTTCGGGATTCAGGATTCAGGATTCAAAGGATGCAGCGCAAGTTCAAAGGATTGAACCTGCTCTGATACCAAGTAGAAAAGAATACTTCAATTCAGGGTTAATTCGATAAATCTATTCATCCCACAATGAGGGTATATATACAAGTACAAAGGAGTAGTCTAACTCTAATAGGAAACAATCTTTCCATAATTACAGGATATCCTAATTAAATAAAATCCTAATTACATACAAATTTACAGCGATTCTACAAAAATAAAAAGAATTTTATGTATGTTCTTCCCTATAGGAAGAGATGATTAGAAAAGTTCTATTGATTGCGGGTTTTCTTCAGACTTTCAGAAAAAATATGAAAAAAAAAAAAAAAAGGTTCTAATAGTACGTATGATAACTTTGTCATCAATGGCCGGTAATTTGCGAAATATTATGAGATTATTTTGATCTCTTTGGTTACATTTAGCTTTGGAGGCAGGCCTTATTCAATTCATTGCAATGGAGTCTGATGCTGTCCTGTTGTTTAATGTCTAACCGGTTGATGTGGAGGAATTTTTAGCCTTAGAAGACCTTATAGGAAGATGTGGGTGTGGCTCAGTTTGCCGTTTAATGTTCTAGTGTAATTTAATAATGTTGTTGTCGTTGTTGCATGTCTCTTGCAGAGGGTGGTACTAAGGAAGACTTTCCTTAATTCACAAATTAATGTAGGACTAGCTATAAGAAAGGAATCATCCTAAACTTTAAGAAAGGGGCTGGCTATGGCTATCTAGGCTTTATCATATTTATTTGACAAATAATTAGTGTTGGAGAGTGGGACTTATTGCTCGCTTGCGAATTCTCAATCATTATGTGTGGAGTCCCATGCAAGTGCGTACACTAGTACTAAACACAATCCCGTGAACTCGCAGCTAGTCCATGCATGAGTGCACCTTTGATAATTCTCTCCATTCGATCCTATATACATTTTATAGATAGGTACTTAGCTAGGTAGGTTGCTTCGCATTTGGGGAAGAGGATATTCTATTCACAGTCCAATCAGTGTTCCACTACTTGAGTTCTTGGAGATCGAGAGGGAAACTCGAAGCTAGGTTTAGGTACGGTTGTTGCTAAATCTAAATCAAGTCAGGCTCCACATCAAGCCAAGAGTTACGAGTGGTAGAGGATTAATATGATTTTAAAACAATATCTTGCAAATGCTGAGAGCTACGAGCACAGATCAGAGATGGAGGGAGGAGGAAATAGCAGGTGGCACCAGCCGACACCGACAAGGCAATCAGGGGTCACCGTTGGATGACAATGGCTGAGGTAGGGAGTGACTGGTGGTGATGGGTTTTGTTTTCGTAAAATAAAATATATAAAAAATAGAAGAAGAAGAAAGAAAGAATAATCAAATTATGTCCGAATGATCAGGACCAGACACACTGAGCCAAACACATACTCATATTCATGCGTTTGTCTCCAAGCTCACGCATGGCAATTTAGGCATTTAGCTTTTTATCAAGTCTCTTGATAGTTTAATTAAAAGAAGTTTTATATCGGCTATTCCAATTGGTAATTATTTTGTTATTATTTTCACTTCATTTAATTACCAATCCACTCTCAATCTTTTTAATCACTTACAGGCTCATTTTCCTTTGTGTTTATAACAATCTCATTACAGACGTATCGCATATTACAAGTGTCTGTTAGTACATAAAAATGTAAAATTAACTTCATGATTAAACTTGTTAATCAAAGGAGTCAGTAGAAAGTTGAGACAGCTAAAAAGATTGATAACCAAGCAGAACTGGTGAAAAACCTAGCTAGCCTCGACTGATAACATGCCGTACAGTAAATGTTTTTCACCAGACAAATCCCTAATTTAATTAATGGGTGGCAATCGGGGCCGGCCAGTTGCTTAGATGGATGATAATTTGACCCCAGCCAAAACCAAATTAAAGAACTGAAAAGAAAGTGAAATTAAGAAAGAGAAGAAAACAAATTAAAACAAAGGCAGAGGCCAGAGGCACCGAGGACATTTACTATAGCAATTTTGGAAACAACCCAAAACACGTACAGGTCATTTCAAACCCCATCATTTCATCAGGTTATCTAGCTCAAGGTAACAACTAGTACCAGATGGTAATCACAACTCTAGGGTTTTGCAAGAAGCAATTTCGACCTCCTCCTACCTACCGCTCCACTAATTAAACTATATATAACCTATATGCAATCAGCTAGCCGACCTTAATTATAATTAATTTGATATTATAAGTTATAACGAACTATATACACATATCCACCTCATAAAGAATGTGAAATCTTGTATGTTTATGGACCTTATGGTTAGTGTTGGCTGATGCATATATGAACCTTTTATAGTTCCAAAAGTTTACTTAATTAGTCTCAAATTATGATGAAAGCCTCCGTACCATGAGGAACACATTGTTATTTGTGAACCATCTTTGTTCAGTGTTGTGCGGTCTTGTTTCGTGGGTGGGGCGTTGTTCGATCGGACGACATGATGCATGTGATTTTACTAAAAGGACGAAAAATATAACGATCCACATAATACTAAAATTTCAAATATTACAATCTATATGTCATTAGGAGATAGCACCCCTCGCTGTTGTAAATACAATAAATCGAACTTCATAAAATTGATTCCATTACTTCATTATATATCATACCTTCATATACACTCATATATTATCGATCGGCACCAATACATAATAAACCTATAGGCGGATATTGGTGCCAAATAGCATTTCAAAAAATGGAAATTTTGCTCATACTTTTTTCTCTTCTTTCTTTATTTTAAAAATTGCATTCCTTTATATATAAGAAGCTTGCCTTGTACGCATTATATTAATCACGGAGATGAGCTGGGAGAGCATATTGAGACTTTGGTCGAGCAAGATCCCATTTTCAAAAACTAAATCATTGAAGAATAAAACAAGAAAATGACAAAGATGATAATAGTTTTTTATGTCCATTCCCTTTCTAAATTCAAACTGCTATTATATTTTGAGAGGGAACACAAGCTTATCGAAAAGATGGACAAACAGAGAGATTACGATAATGTAGCTCCAGATGTACCTACATATTATTTAAGTTCTGCATATGCATGCATAATATATAGATTATGCATTTGTCTAGTCATCTAGTTGTACTTTATACCTTATAATTGAAGTTATCTTCAAAGTAGTCATCTGATTTTACTAGTATTCAACTGAGTCAGTCCAACCTCATAACAGTGCCTGCAAGAATATATAATGACAGAAATAGCCCTTCCGATCATGAGCACATTGGTTCGAATGACGCATATTTTAGTCCTCTGATTCCTAAAAGTGTTAACTAATAACTTTGAATGGTTAGAAATTAAAGAATGGGGAAAAATAAGATGGGCGGAAAAGAGTCACTCATTTTAATATATGTATAATGTATTAGTAGAAATAAAAGGATGTTGGTAGATTATTAAAAAACATGAAGATGTGTTTGGGAAGAAATATGCTAGCGATATGCTTAGGAATATTAGCTAGACTCTCATTATTTAGGGTGCAGCAATTCACCGCTTCTAATCTAACCATTCATGTTGTATAATATAATACAAATATTAGCTCGATCTGTAAAAAATCAATCAAATTGAAGACCTTTTTGTTATTCAATTCTATGAAATACATGGACGGTTTATCATAGTAGTAGTAAGTGTTGTTAGAACCATCCATTTGTTTGATTCAATTAGATAATTAAACGATATCCGATTCGATTTATTTTTTACAGAGATGATCTTTAAAGGATAATTTATGATATAGACCGTTGGATTATAAATTTATTAAGTAAAAATATGTTAATCGACAACGAGGGTGAATCCTAAAAATTGTCCTTCTAATAATAGCATGGCTCTTGCATTATATGCTTCCCCACAACTCCAATTTCACAATTCAGGTTGCTTTTTTTTCGCTAGCCTCTATTGCGGGAATCATTTTTTCTCTGTTTATTTCCTTTGGCTACCAAGATACATGTTTCAATTCACCATCTTATCGCCAATGGATTAAGCAATAGTTAAGGGTAACATACCTATTCAGGAATCTCCTAATCGCCTTCCCATATTATGCATGAACGATTGTTTTCGGATTATCAAGACAACATTAGGATATTTGTTAAAATGTTTTAATCAAAATGTAATTGCTAAACATCAAAACAAAGATTAAGAAAACTATTGGTTGTGCTAGCTCATGATTTTTTTTTTCTTCTTTCCCTAAAAGTTCTATCATGTTATTTTGTCTACGTAACTATAACTTTAATTCTATGAACAGATAGAAGTCAAGCTTATCATTAACTCGGTATAAGGGTAAGGTCATGCTAGTTTGTTGACATTTCAGTCAACAAGGAAGCTAGCTAGCTATGGACCTTTCTCAAGTCCCTCCAATCAAACTTAATCTACAAGTACGTACCACCCATAATTGTACAAATCATGGATCTTACGATAAAACAAAAGAGGCGGCCGAGGCCAAGCAACTGTGTTTTAATTAGTTAGGCAGGCGATCGAGCTATCTAGGCTTAGCAATGTAGATCCATATAATGTGATCTAATCTATTATTCTTTGATTTTTTCCTCTCTCAAATATATATTTATCGTTTAAACCATCCAAGACTGTCAGAAATTTCAATTAACCATGCCACCTAGCTTGAAAGTAATAGTTTAAGTCATCATAATAGCGTAGATGCAACACCTGCAATAGGAAACTGGGAAAGAGTTTAAAGAAATTAAAGAAGCATGAAAGCTTCTAGTTTAGCCATTGCTTCTTAATCAATGGATCAATCATGCCACTGTAATTGTAGAAAGTTGGGGAAGGGAAAGGAAAAAGGGTTACTGCATGCCCATGATGTAAAAGTAAATCATGCATTTCAAAATCAATCTCTCTCATACCTTGTATATAAATAAGTGGAAATGATACTCTCTTTTGACATGGTTGCTTTCTTTACTTTAAAAGCGAAGGGAAAGGTGAGAGTATGCTATAGTAGTAGTAGCTAGTGATTAGTTTACAAAAGGTTTTAGCTTAGCTAGCTAAAGGTTCAGAGAAAAATAAAATGAAAACTTTTGTTTAAGATGAAAGCTAGCTTGTCATTTATACAATAAAGAATTGATCAGATTTTTTTCTGGGGTTGTGAAAGAGAAGAAAGGAAAAGACAGAAAGTGCCAACGTCAGAGTTTAGCCGTAGGGTTCCCTTCTGTTTTGTGACTAGCTATTGTTTTTTGTTTTGGTCTGCACCCAGCTTCAAACATAACAGAGGTCTCTCTCTCTCTCTCTAAGTTTTGGACAGCCACAGTCTTTATCTTTTGTTCATATTTGTGTGGCCATAGTTTGGATCTTCTTGGTAATATTATCAAACATATGGCTCTTAAGCCATGAGAAGGAGAGAAGAAAAGTAGCTATAGCTTAGTTTAGTTACAGGATCTGGTTTTCTCTCTCAGCTTCACTTCTCTCTCTATTGTTTCTTTTGAGAGCAAAACTCTCAAAAAACCAAAATTGTCTGTTGGGTTGGAGCCAAACAAATCAAAGAAGAAACAATCAAGGTGTGTATATAGTGGGTGAATATATATATATATATATATACATATAAGCTTGAGAGACATCAATTGTTGCCTTCCCTTTTAGGTTTTGTTTTGGTTTGGTTTGTCTTCTCACTCAGATCCTAAAGCACTCTTCTTTTTCTCACTCAGGCAACTCTATCAAGATCCATAGGAGCCATGGTGGTTGAAGCTTAGCAATTCAAGAAGAAAAAGATGAAAGCTTTGCAATTTCAACAGCAACAACAGGTGGATGAGAACATGTCTAATTTAACTTCAGCTTCTGGTGACCAAGCTAGTGTCTCTTCTGGAAACAGATCAACTGAAATCGGCACCAGTAACTTTTCTCAGCAGTATTTTCCTCCACCGCCGCCTCACGCGAATAGTCAAGGTGTGAAAAGGAAGAGAAACCAGCCAGGAAACCCAGGTAGGTAACTTATTTATTACAGTTCAGAATTACCAAAAGATGTACACTTTTTGCACAATTATGTGCACCCATCTGGGCTCAACTTTTTTTTTTTCCGGGTTTTGAATCAGACCCAGATGCAGAAGTGATAGCTTTGTCTCCCAAGACCCTCATGACAACAAACAGATTCATATGTGAGATCTGCAACAAAGGGTTTCAGAGGGATCAGAATCTTCAGCTCCACAGAAGAGGGCACAATTTGCCATGGAAGCTAAAGCAGAGAACAAGCAAAGAGGTGAGGAAGAAAGTATATGTGTGCCCAGAAGCCAGCTGTGTGCACCATGACCCTTCAAGAGCTCTTGGGGACTTGACTGGGATCAAGAAGCACTTTTTCAGAAAGCACGGTGAGAAGAAGTGGAAATGTGAGAAGTGCTCAAAGAAGTATGCGGTTCAATCAGATTGGAAAGCCCATTCAAAGACCTGTGGCACCAGAGAGTACAGATGTGACTGTGGAACTCTCTTCTCGAGGTAACAAGAACTAATTAATCACCAAACCTTAAATCAATTAATTACCACCAACTTGATTGATTAGATGTAACTTTGAAATCCCAGATTGATTATTCTTTGATTTGGTACATTGGAGTGAGAGAGAGATTGATGGGTTTTGGGTTACAGAAAGAGATGAGCAAAAGAGAGGGTGTGAAAGTCAGTACTGCTTCTGTAAAAAGCACTTTGCAGTTTTGTATATGACATATTAATGGCCTTGTTTGCTTCTGTTTTGTCTCTTTAATTTTGGGGATTTTCATTTTCTTTCACAGAAGGGACAGTTTCATCACCCACAGAGCTTTCTGTGATGCTTTAGCAGAAGAGAGTGCAAGAGCCATAAACCCAACACCACTGCAAACCCTCTCTTCTCCTCCTCCTCAGCCTCAAAATCATATGAACCTCATGGGTGGTGGTCCCCACATTAATTTCAACCCCCATGGCCATGACCTCCATGCATACAGTGCATTCATGAAGAAGGAGCACAATGATCATCAGCAAATTAGCAGCTTCAGTTCCACCAACAGTCTCTTACCACCTTGGCTTGCTTCTGGCCCACCACCCAGTGCTACCTCTATCTTCTCTGGAAATCAGGATCATCATCACGATTTCCAGCAGAACCTGGAGTTGGGTCCAAACCCTAACCCTAGCTTGGGCCCCACTCTCCCTCAATTCCAGGTGCCTGCTGCTGCTGCTGCTGCAGCCTTGTCATCCCCACCTCACATGTCAGCCACTGCATTGCTGCAGAAGGCAGCTCAGATGGGAGCGACAATGAGCAGCAGCAGCACCTCCTCAGGCTCGGTCTCAGTGCCAGCTGGCGTCATGGCGCGGGCCCACCTGTCTGGCTTCGGGGGTCACGTGTCAGCTGCCGGCAACGGCATTGGTGGAGGAGCAGGAGCAGGTAGTGTTCATCATCAACAACAGCAGCAGCAAGCCAGCTCTCTTTTGCATGACATGATGAACTCTCTGTCTTCGGGTACTGGGTTTGAAGGGACCTCGTTCGAGGACGCCTTCGGTGGCATTTTGGGGAACTCGAAGAGCAAAGACGGGAGTCGGAGTGGTGGAGCTGACGAAAATGGTGGCATTGGTGGTGGGGAAGGTTTGACCAGAGATTTCTTGGGGCTAAAAGCACTGTCGCACAGTGACATGATGCTTAATATCGCTGGTCTGGGAAACTGCGTAAGCAACAACAGTAGTAGTTCGACCCGTGACTTGCAGAATCAAGTACCACAAAAACCTAATTGGCAGGGTTAGCCTGGCCTGGCCTGGCCTAGCTATAGCTAGCTCCATCCCCACAAAGAGCTCCAGAGATGGTGAAAGTTGAATATATCTCTTTCTTAATTTTGATTTCTCAAATATATGATATTGAGGAGAGTAGCTATATATTTTGATATCAATCTTCCCCAAGGGAATATCCATGAAACTTGAACTGAATTAAACGACGACATTTTGAGGACTTAAGTCATTGGCATGCATGCTTTTGTTTACAAATTGTTAGTTTCTTAAGCCTTTATTTACATTTTCTGAATAAGTATCAATTGACTTAAGTCATGTGCATGCATGCTTTGCTTACATTTTCTGAATTATCAATTATAAGCCTTTATTGATCATATTATAAGCTTCTAAGTATCAATGCAAAATATGGGAGGGTTAAGAATTCATGATAGCTTATAAGTATCAATGCAAAATATGGGAGGGTTAAGAATTCATGAAATTCCTTTCAAAAAAAAAAAAAAGAATTCATGAAATTAATGCATGTTGTTAATATAAACGAAAACGGTTTCATGATTAATCCATGAGGTGGTAAGTAAGCAATAAAAGGGTTTCAATATTTCTCTTGCACAGAAGAAAGGGTTTCAGTTTTTTGCCACCACAATGTTGCTCAATAGACACGTTGATACCTATGTTTGGTTGGCTTTAGTTTCTAAGAAAGTTTATCACTTTCTTGTTGCTGTGCGCCAATGCATGATTTGGTTGGTAAGATTAACAATGTGGTTATTATATGATTAGTTACATAACTAGTTAGTGTTCTTCAATCTCCCATTAAACTATAATTCCACTAACCCCAAAATCCCGTTCGTCCAATATGTGGGCCACTTAAAAATTGCAAAGTAGGTTTAGTTTGTCTTAATCCTTGGATTTCATACTAACTAAAATTAGTTCCTACCATTTAAATTAGAACTGTGAATTAACCCAGAGAAATAGTTCGATAATTTCTGATTATAAAGTAGGCAGGACATTGCCCAAAAAAAAAAAAGTAGGCAGGCAACTTTGAATATCCGAATGTATATATAATACATGTTAGGAAAAAGTAGAGGAATATACGGATTATTTATGTATGTATGGGATAATGGGAGAATGAAAAAACTAAAGCATTGGATTCTCAATGTATGTGCAGGCTAGGCCAAGGTGGGTGTACACCCGTGTGTGAGCGTGAGCCAAGTTAGTTAGCTGCTGCCGCACAATGTGAAAACAAAAGAGAGATGCTGTTTGATACCTAATCTGGGTGCATTGCTAGTGGGATTCAATCCCGAGGAAGCTAGATCAGTTTATGTTCTTTTGTATAAGTTTGTACCTAGCTAATAACAATAGTGGGAGTTTTAGGTCCTTAGCTTTAGTACGCTTTTCTTTTCTTTTTTATTATCTTTTCTCCCATGAAATAGTAACTTATGCATTCTTGTGTTCTGTGTGTGTGTGTGTGGAAGATAACGTTTCTTTGCAGGTACCGTTCTTCTGCTATATATACGAGTACACACGCCGGATCAGAAGCGAATGCCGGACTTAATTTACTGAGTTCGGTTGAAGTGTGTAGGTCATTCGATTGTCCGAACAACTCGTTTTATCTTTGATCATCCGCATTTTCGTGAATATCTTGTATAACTATATTGATTACAAGTGGTGTGATGACATTTTATACAAAAGTGAAAAAAAAAAAAAAATAGTGAAAGGATATATCGATCAAACACTTGAAACGAATTGGTATGCTACATTGATCGGGATGGTCGAATTCGGTTTCTACAAATGTACGCGGTGGCCGGTGTGGAAAAAAAATTGAGCAAGTTGAGATAGATTTGGGTTTTTAATCGTCCACATGAAGAGAAAATGCTTCACAAACTCAGCAGAGAGGGTCAATGCAATGGTTTTCATATATTATATCGAGGGGAATATTTTCTATTAGGAAAGTGGACAGAAAATGAGAATTGATGTGACCTGCCGACCTGGTAAGGAATAAGTGTAACCGGATGTTACTGTCATTGGTTATGCTAGCTTATATTCTACATTACATTAGATAGCAACTGCTTGCTAGCTAGTAAATAATATACCAAGAACTTAATTATCACTACGTGCTACTGTTTAGTTGTCATGGATATTGCACTAAAGAACATATGATCAATCAAGTTTTCTAATGAAGGTTATGTGCATGGATGAGAGAACTTTCTGAAGTTTGAAATTTTTGGATGTTATCATTTGTATATGTAAATTCAATAATTGGGACGGTTTGTGTTCTTTTTTTCTTTGTAAGTATAATACAAACATCAAAAAATTAGACGCTTAACAATATGGTCATCGTCATCTCATGTCATATTCTAATTTGATTGACAAAATGAACATGTGTTTACACAAGTGAGATGACTGTTTTGATGTCGCTAATATAATAGGGAGATCAACCTAGCTTTGATAGGAAAATGAACCATTTCGATCAATGAATGAAATTGCATGTTACCAAAATTGGTGAAGATTTGTGAAAGTCTAACATTTGCATGATTCATATTTAGAATATGCATATCAAAATGTTTGAAGGTATTTAGATTCGTTTAAGTCCATCGATCATATAATCTATTTCAATGATTCGATCTCCTTTATTTGAATCTTTATTCAAAGATGATCTTTGAATGATAAGAATTAAATTATTATTGATTTGACAATTATAATTGTAAAAACAGTGTGTAAATGAAAGTCTAAATTAACATTTTAAATCATTCAAGGAAAGAAAAATTTGAACTTGAGATCTCTCATTCACCATTATAGAAAGAAAAAAAAAAGTTACGATCAAACCAACTAACTTTTCGATAATAAGCAGTGAATCATTGGCATAGAATTGATAACAACTCGCGCGGATTATTGAAATGAAAGGGCATGGGGCTCCATATTTGATTAGTACTTTAATAATCAATTGATTAAGATATTTCTAAGGGCTCTTTTCACATTTTAATGTGGTATACTTACAAGATGCATGATAGCTAGGTTAGTGCTTCTGCAACTTCTAGCCTCAAATGTTGAATTAGGTTAGTAATGTAAAGTGATTTTCGCATGCATGAAAATGCTCTATGCCTCTGTTTTGTACACGTGCGTGGCCTCAAAGGTTAAATTAAGTTTATATTATCAAATTATACGAATTTTGAGTAAACAAAAAAAAATGATTAGCCTATCATCATCAGATAAAGTGGGTTATAAAAACCAGAGAGTGAAGCTAAAAAGAGAGATACTCATCCCTATAACCTGATGATATTGTTAGGTCCATATGCATAGAGATATGCATGTCTGAGCTAGCTAGCTGGCTGGCTTTATATATTACTTTGAGAAATGAGAGTGGTCTTGGAGGGCCACTTGGAATTTATTTTAACAAAAGATTCCTCTCTGAATCCTCTTGATCTTTTTTATGTTATATTGTTTTAGAAAAAACACAGAGGCCTTTTTGAATTGTCACAGAAGCCAGCATTGCCATTTTCTTGTTTGCCTGAGCAAAAGAGAGAAGTGTAGGAAGAGACTAGCTATACAGCATGTTTGTCATTTCACATTCACAGGATAGGTAAAGGCACAGAGACAGACCCCAAGGCATGCCCAGCTATAGTAATCCAATTTGATGCTTTGGGTTTTCTGGGTGCTTGCTTTTTGTTATACGGTGGATTGGTTCATTGAGCTGTTCAAAAATACAAGAATAAGAAATGATGGGTCTGTGAAAAAGCTGCAGAGAAACCAAGGCAAATGAGGCAGATGACAGAATATAAAAGAATGAAGGGCAAATAAGAGTCTGTGAATTCTCATGGTGGGGAGTGGGGATCAATGGCATTGGCATGACTGATCAAAAACACAGTTGACTTGTCTTTGTAAAGATGTTTTGCCACCCTTTGTGTTAATAATGCAACCTTTTCTCTTTGACTTACCATCATCATCATCTCTAGCTATCTCTTCCTTCTCCATTTGCTTTTCTTTTCTGTCTCTAGCTTGCTTTCTCTCACTTTCACATGCAGACTGCACATGGTGATGGGGATGTAGGAGAGAGCTACCTGGGTGTTATATATGATATATCTAGCTCTTCATCTCTTTTTTGAAATTAAAGATAGCTGGATACTTCTTCATAAAGAATCATAATTTGTTGGCTTAATTATGGTTGAAGTTGATGTGAATTACAGCACATTTGACAATGACAATTCCTTCTAACCATTAAAGAAAAATTTCAAGGTTTGTATTTCAGAATGCTTTATCGGCGATTTATATTGAGAATGAATTATTGGTGGATAACAGTATTTATAAGTTTTTTTTTTGAAAGGATTTGATGTTATTAGATATCAAAGCCATAAAAATAGGCCAGAGTCTAACATGCACTTACATAAGAGTCCGGTAAAATCCGGAGTACCTATCTAAGCCAATACTAAACTCATTAAAGTCTAAAGGGACGCTCGCTGGATAGCAAGCCTAAGCAAGCAAGAACAACCTCGCTATTCTAAGGAAAAAATCATTCATCTAGTCTAATATGCCAGCAAGCAATTGTGGTACAAATACAACTAGAAACATCTTAGAAAAAAGCTCATAGAGATTACTCCAACTTTAGAAGGCTTGTAACCAGATGTCTAATAGCAGAGACCTAGAAAAATGCTAGCTCCTTCCCCTTAGGGTTGGAGCCAACACCCTCCTCGGTCTCTTCCGGAGCCAACAACCTCGGCAACAGGTTGGTCTTGCTCTTCATAACTGAAGCAATTGCAACAAACTCAACCAGCCCAAGCGTGAGCTCAAAACCAGGCTCAAGAAACCAAGCCCACATCTGAGCAGATGGAGAAGAGCCCATCAGCCCAAGTTTAGGCCCAGGCCCACAAGCCCAAGTCCAAACCCGAGCAGCAAAAGGGACAACAGCCCTAGCCCGTATTGGCCAGGCTGCTGCTGCCGCGTTCCACCTTTCCGGAGGTCGCCCGGTCCACTGCACCATTAGATCCGGCAGAAAATTCGAGCAGAGATCTCTGGCAACCCAAGCCTTTGCACCCCTTACTTCAACTCCCACCGCAGTCAACTAGAAATCTGCCCCCAGCCGAGATCAGGCGAAGCGAGCCTCGTCCAATCCTGTAGAAAGACACCACCTCCGATCCGCTTCTGTGCTGCGATTGGAGTCCCACCGTGAAACAAATCGCAACTCTCGTCCAGATCCCATCTGTTTCCCCACAAAAACCACCGACCTCGCCTTGGGCTCGAGGCCGTAAGACTCACCGCCGCGTACGACCAAACTCGGTGTCAACACTGCTGCTCATCTCCAACGATGGTGCTGCTAAAACGCGGCTAGGGAAAAAACCCTAGCAGAGCGTTTTCTTTTTTTTATGCAAAAAATAACGATTATAGTATTTATAAGTTAGTTTTAAAGCAAATTCGAATATCACTATCAAAATATCAATAAAAAAAATTACAAAGACTTTCACAAGAAATAGATATATAGCTAGCTAATGAATTGCTTTTCCTTTTAGCATTATCTTAATTAGATAAATCTTCAATTAGATTAATCACTATGCCAAACTTTATGAAAACATTGTCCAGAGAATTAAATTACACTATACGTACCAATAATAAATTACACTATACCAATACCCTGCTTGTTTTCCAAGCCAATTTTTCAACTTATCAAAATAAGAATAGGTTTTTTTTTTTTTTTTTTTTTTTTGAGAAATAAGAATAGGTTTTAAAAATCTTTAATCCATGTGAATGCCCCAGTACTAAAATAGTGAGCATAAGAAAAGCTCTATTTTATCTTTGAGTAAGAGTTTATGTACCCCTCTGTCTAATGCATCCTTTTCAATATTCTTTGAAAGAGCCGGTGCATTGATATACATGTATTGATCTTATTAGCTAATGAGTGATTGTATGCATCTAGAGTTTAGAAAAAATAATTGAGGGTCGATAATTGAGAAAAGCACATCACTGCCCAATCTAGAAAAACGGCATCTATAAGGAAAGAGATAGATAGAAGAACGTCATCATTTTAGATTAGAAGAACGTCATCATTGTTTGGCAAATGAAAGCAAAACCTGCAATATCCAAGATCATTGAAAATTTGAAAGAAAGAAAGTAGAACACAAGCTGGTCTCCTCAACTTAAACAAATTGGCAAAGACAGGATGAGATCCCCTTAGATTGGGCTGTTGCTATGCTTTTGGACCTAACCCAAGTTCATTTGGGCTAAGAATAATTTCTACTTTGAGGAGGGAAGTGTAGCTCCTGCAGAGGGTTCAAACCAACAAAAAAAAAAAAATCCTGGGCTTAATTCACATTCAAGTAACTAAACATCAAATTAATCATACTCATGCCAATTTCTTACTTTGGATGATCCATTTTGCCACATGAGGTTAGGTTTTGGGTTGAATGATCGAGGATAGGAGAGGCAGCCTCTCTATCACTCCATTTATTATTCAAACTATCAAAGAAGAAGAACAATAGAAGGGGGAGTGACATACCTCCCAAAATTGGATTAACAAAAAGGAAGCTAAGGTGGAGACTCGTCTCAACACACTAATTTAGAAGAAGATATGCCATAATTTCAAAGTATCGGCTACTTTGTGAGCCTTTTCAAAAAAAAAAAAAAAAAATGAGAAGCTTGAAAAACCATTTGAGAAATATGGTATAAGCAATTAAACCAACAAAATCAAAGCTGCCAAGGATAAGAGAAGGTCTACTAATACCATCAAATACTATGGATGGATCAACCTTCAATCAAAGATGTTTCCAATCTCGAATGCAAATAAGTTCAATTGCCATTACCACCGCCTCGACTGACCCGGCCAGGAACATCAAGATCATGATTTGAGAAAAAAGCGCAACAAATTAAGTGACCCTAATAATCAAAAGAATAGCACTATAACTTCCTCATCCATCAAAATTAATCTTAGTCCAATTATAGAGAATGGATATTTGAAACCATGCTTCTCACATCATTGGATAATAATTTTTAAAGGTAATGCAACAAGAGCGGAAAAAAGTCGTGTTTTTTATTTGATTTATAATTTTTTGAACAAAGTTGTGAGATAGTTTAGTCGCATCTCAAAATTTGTTATCTACACCCCCAATTTTGTTTCTCTCTAATAATTTCACTTTTGGGTGCGGTTATTGGCACCCTACCATTTTCTTTGTTCACCCTAATTGCTTATTACATCTTACATTTTAATTTTAATTATTAAATTTATTTATCTAACCAATTTCTATTTCCAAGAATATCCTTATATGACATATCCAATTAAAAAATAAATATTTTTAACGAAAATCTCTAATTTAATTTATACCAATAAAAAATATATTAAAGTTTCCTAATAAAATCATAATCTGATTTACTTCCTTTTTAAAATTTATTTTTTTCTTTCAATTTCAATGTTCTCTATTTCAATCCATGTAAAAATATTAGTAAATTTACAACTATGAGCAATGAATAAGAGATTGATTTTTTCGGTGTTTTAAATTTTTTATTTGCAGAGTTCACAAAAGGTATTGCAAAGAATTTGATGAAGTTAACGCTAATGGTTTTGTTAATTGAATAACGAATTAACTACGAGGACTGAGACAACAAAAAGACAAAAAAAGTAATAAATTCAAATTTAGGTAGAGAAGATAAAAATTAATGTTATCCAATGAGAAATTTTTTTTTTTTTTTTTTTTTTTTTTTTTGAACCAAATCAATCATTTCATTCAACTCAAGCCAGAATGGCACGGATACATACATTCCCTTGCCATACCTAAGACAAGTTTAGGACGTGGTATGCTAGCACCACCCATTAGACAACCAATGCTCACTTATTCTAAAGCGAGCCTAATACTATGAAAATGAAGCATAGTAATTAGGCAAAGTTTAGGAAAATACGAAAATTAAAATTTCTCCTTGCCCTTAACAGTAGGGCTAGGAGGCTTTGAGAGATAAGCATAACAGATCTCTTGTGCATCAGTCACCTTCTTCGACTTTGGAGGATTTTTGTTTTTTGCCCCCAACAGCCTTCCTCTCTTCTTGTTTGGTGCAGGGTTGGCAGAGACCATCTCCTTTGGTACAAGAATATGTCCAGGTGCCTCAACCATTCCCAGGGATCTAGCAGAGAACTTACTGGTGAACATTGGCAGCTTTTGTTTCTTTGCTTGAACTTCGGGGAGGAGCGGTTTGAAGAGTTCTGGTAGCAGGAACTTGAGCTTTTGGGGGGATTTAGTAGGAGAGGGAGGCAGTTGACGTTTGTCAACCCTATTCGCCTTAGCTATGGTCTCCACTACTGCAGGTATACTTGTGTCTTCAAGAGTTTTTAGACCTGGAGTGTTCTCAACCGGTATGAATGGTGACACTTCCGTAACCTGCAAGCATGCTTCTGGAGCATTTACTTCAGGGTCGGGGATCACTGCCAGTGCCAGAGGTTGAGGAAACTCCGCACCTATCTCAGATAGAGCTAGGTCTCTTGCACGCAGGATAATAGGTTTACGTGGTTTGCATGCTTCCTTGGATTGGAAGAGTGACCTGCAAACATTTGGTAAAATCGGTGTTTGGACACCCTGAAAACGAAAGGTCCCATCAACAAATTTGTTAGCAGTAAAACCCAATGAAGGACCAACGATTTCTTTTCTTTGATCAGCTGTATTCGGTGTGGCATGACGCCCAAGTAGAGGGCAATGATCACTCTCATGATAAATCAAATTGCAGTGATCACACTTTCCCACCAAGTTCTCAAAAAAATATGAAATTTCAGCTTCCACCCCAGATGCAAGTTTTAGGGTTTTCTTGAGGAAAAATGGTTTTGAGATATCATGAGCCACACACACTCTAACCTTGCCCTGATTCGCAAACAGTTTATCATCCAGTTCAAGGAACTTACCAGCCACCGAAGCTATATTCCTAATCATGTCAGGCTCTTCAAATAGCGGCGGGATGTTTATGATGCGAACCCAGAAGAAGAGTAGAGTCAGAGCGACATCCTCAATAGGCGTAACGCCGTCATACTCCTGCAGTACGATCGGGGCGTGACTGAAACGCCATGGTCCTCCCTTCAAAACTTTATTTCGATCCTTTCTCAGGTCGAACGCTAGGACAAAACGGTTTGGAGCTCTTTCTTGAATCTTAAAATCCTTGTCCAAGACCCAAACTCGCTTGAGAAAGCGCTTCAGATCGTTCAAGGAGGCCGGCTTCTTCACCAGAGGACGTGCCAACAGAAAGGACTGCGTGGCCCGTCGTTGGATTCCACCAGAGGCATTGGAGACATCAATCACATCCCTGCTAGCAAGCGCCAGCGATGCAGCAAAGGAAGAGGTGACAGCGTCGATGGTGGACATGATGGCGGTACTGAGATCGAAGGAGGAGCGACGTACGTCGCTCAGTTTGCTAGGGTTGGGCGGCTGCACACAGAGCGCTGCCTTAGGGTTTTTTTTAACCTAGCTACACTGTGTGTGTATATGGTTAATGCAGATTAAATATGGTTAATGCATATTTAATTAATTGCTTATGTATTTATTTTTTCTTACATATTTGGATTTTAAAAAACTAGTGTGCTTACTAGTCATTTTACATTTGAGTAATATAATATTGGGCTAATTACTGTTTAGTACCCTGTGGTTTGAGTCCCAAATCAATTCAGTCCCTACACTTTCAATTTCATCAAAAACACCCCTGCGTTATCAAATCTCGTCCAATAGGTCATTCCGTCACTCTTCCGTTAAATGGTGCCGTTAAACTGCTGACTATGCCTGCCAACTCAGCTCAGGCGGGGCCCACATGAAAAGTAAAATTCCAAAATTGCCCCTGCCTCTATTTTACCTCCAGACCCAGCGCCGTCCTCACACACACACAAACATTCCCACCCAAATCATCCGACTTGTTCCGTTGACTCACTCCAGATCTAGCTCGTCGAGCCCTGCTACTACTGCCGGTCGCCGTCGGCGGTTCGAGAAACCTCCATATCAAAAGCAGCAGATGCAAAGAAAGAGAGGACCTTTTTCTGCTTGTGCTTCTGGGCATGATGATGTTGGTGCGTACGGGATTCAGAGCAGCTTTGGTGGCAGAGATGGTGTCATTTTGGATTTGCATAAGCGACTTGGGTTGAGACTTGGGTCCGGCGGCGGTGATGGGTTGCTTTGGCATACTGACTTGAAGCCTCACGCCTCCGGTGACTACTCGATCGCTGTGGTTCAGGCCAATTCGAGCCTTGAGGATCAGGGACAGGTGTTTACCTCTCCCTCTGCCACGTACGTCGGCGTGTATGACGGTCACGGCGGACCGGAAGCTTCTAGATTCGTCAACAAGGTGGGTTTTGTTTTGATTGATTTTATAGTTAAAAATTCCTGAGTGTTTAGGTTGAATTTGTGTAGAATTTGCCATGGAACAAGGTGGGTTATCTGTGGATGTGATAAAGAAGGCGTTCAGTGCCACTGAGGAGGAGTTTCTGCGTTTGGTGAAGCGATCGTGGCCGATGAAGCCGTCAATTGCTTCTGTCGGGTCATGTTGTTTGGTCGGGGCTATAACAAATGACGTTCTGTATGTTGCGAATCTGGGGGATTTGAGAGCAGTCCTTGCAAATGAGTTCTCTCGAAGAATCCTCATCTCCAGCATCACCACCGAGTCCTTGCACGGATTCGCCAGATCGAAGTCATCTGGTGTGACTCGTCGAAGTCCACTACTCCCTTGTTCCTTCCCATTTTCTCAGATTCACTCTCCTTTGTTTTCTTATGTTCTGGATCTATTAATTTTTTTTTTTTGCAGAACAACAAATGCGTGATTAAGAATTGATCAAAGTATATGGTTTCTTGTTTAAAGATGAGAAATCAAATCCATCAGGTTCTATGTTTTTGACAGAAGAATGATGGATTGAGAAGTATTTGACAAATTGAAGAAGAAAAAGCAAAAAAACTTTGAGAATTAAAATAATTAGTAGCAGCCACAAAAAGAATGGGTTTTGTAATATGATTCATGATGGGTGTAGGCTTTTGCTAAGAGAACTGGAGGTAGTAAAATTGCTGAGGGGAAGAACAAGGACAGAGCTGGGTCTGGAGGTAAAATAGAGGCAGGGGCAATTTTGGAATTTTACTTTTCATGTGGGCCCCGCCTGAGCTGAGTTGGCAGGCATAGTCAGCAGTTTAACGGCACCATTTAACGGAAGAGTGACGGAATGACCTATTGGACGAGATTTGATAACGCAGGGGTGTTTTTGATGAAATTGAAAGTGCAGGGACTGAATTGATTTGGGACTCAAACCACAGGGTACTAAACAGTAATTAGCCCTATAATATTTCAATAATTCATGTGTTTGTAAGGTGCTTTTACATAGCCGTCACAACTAATCCTAATTTGGTCACCAAATATCTCACAAATGTCAAAAGATACAAATTCTACTTCCTCAAATTCTCAAAAAATTAGAATATATTCTACCTCATCTATCACTTTCCCCGCATCTTCTTCATTTCTATACCCTAATTGAACGGTCAATTTGCTACGCTTCTCTAACTGCCGAGCAACAGAGATTGTTGCCAGCCACTTAAATGGGCGGCAACGGTGGGTAATCCGGCCATGATCGGATTAACGAGGTGCAGGAATAAATTTATAATTTTTATTTTTTAGCAAAAGAAAGATAAATCAAACAACAAATTAAAAAAAAAAGAAAAAAAGAAGAGAGACCAGAATATTAAGACTCTGAGTTGGGCATTTCTTGAAAGATTATCAGGGTGAATCAATGATTAGGAAGCGTTTGAGATTCTGTTTTAACTTATTACCATAACAGTAGACATTGGTACATCGACACCTGACCGTTATTGGTAAAACAGCTTTGCAGCTTACGCAATGAAGTATAATAAGAGCTCTCACCATCATCACCATGGAGTGTCGAGCTCCAACTGGTCAACAATGGCCAGGAAGAGAAGCACAAGACTCACCTTGTTCTTCTTCCTCCTCCTCTCTCTCATAGCCTTCGGGGTCTTTGTCCCTGTCTTTGCTCTTCTACCTTCTCTTTCCCAATCTCAAAATGACCAACAGCACCATCCAACAACCAAAAGCGTAAGTCTTTTACTTTCTAAAAGCGTCAAATCTCATTGGAAATGGAAACTCAGTACTGGGTTTTGATTGTGGGTCAGTTTGGTTTTGTTTCAAATCATTTGCAGAAGCAAAGCACTCAGCTTTGATCGTTATCCGGGTCCATTAGGTGTTTGATTTCTGGGATTTGATCTCTGATCCCATGTATAGTGAATGACATTCAACTTGGTTGGGAAAGTTGAAAGGAGATGATAGTTTATGGGAGGAATTTTTAGAGTGAATTTTACTTTTTGAGCTATGTTTCAGCTACCCAATAGAAGGCTGATAAGAATTACATGGTTAGTGTTTAGTAAATTGAGGATCAAGTTGGAGAGAATCACTAATTGTACTCGATTATAGTTAAAAAAAACTCTGTGTGTGTGTGTGTCATTACTTCATCTAGTGGATTGAGAAGTTTGTTTGGTTGATTTGCAGAGTCCAGATTATGTCAGAAAGTTTGAAATTTCAGAAGACAGGTTCTGGAAAGATGGTCAGCCTTTCCAGATCATTGGGGGTGACTTGCATTATTTTCGGGTTCTTCCTGAGGTATTCTTTCTTCTTTGGTCTGTCTGATTGTTTATAGTGTTAAATATATACATCACCAGCTGAATTCATCAAGTTGAAAGAGCATGCTGAAACTCCTCAGTCATTACATGCTTCAAAGTTGCTCCTTTATAGAATACAGTTTAATGTTTGTTGAGAAAATGACCATTTTTATTTAGTGAAGTCTTGAATGTATTGATGTGGTTATGTGGCAGTACTGGGAAGATAGGCTATTGAGAGCAAAGGCGCTGGGATTAAATACTATTCAAACTTATGTACCCTGGAACCTGCATGAACCAAGAGCTGGTACTTTGAATTTTGAGGGTATTGCAGATTTAGTGTCATTTCTCGAACTCTGCCAGAAGCTTGGGTTTGCTGTTATGCTTAGACCTGGGCCATATATATGTGGAGGTCAGTAGTGACTATCAAGATTTATGAAATTTCTGCATTCCTTTATGTTAACTATACAGATGAGAACCTTCTATATTTCCCTTTCCCCTAATACGTATCTTGTATTTCGAATCTGTTTTGTTTTAAAGCTAAATGTTATCCTTTATTTGGTCTTGCAATATATTGTTCTATTTGGTCTACTTCTAGTCTTAAATGTGTGGGAGATACATCTGATACTTGAGTTCCAAGTGTTCTTGCTTTTTTTTATTTTATCCTCAGTTGCCACGTAGTAGTGGTGGTGCTGATAATGTAATAACAATGGAGATAATAACTGTTATTGAATATGCTTAAATTGTAGAGTGGGATTTGGGTGGTTTCCCTGCTTGGTTACTTGCCATCAAGCCAGCTCTCACACTAAGATCATCTGACCCAGCTTTCCTTCAATTGGTATGTTTTCCTTATGCATTGTCTTCTTTTTAGATATAGCATGTATGGTATACCAGTCTAGAGCATGCACGTTTTGGTTAAGAGGTATAATATATTGGATTCTGGTGATATGAATTTGACATACAAGTAGGACATGGTCCGCGACTACCTATGTATTTGTTGATTTGCAGCAATTTGATATCTGCTCAATTGTGAACTGTTGAAGGTTGAAAGATGGTGGGGAAGCCTACTTCCAAAGATAGCTCCTCTTCTTTATGGAAATGGTGGTCCAATTATAATGGTTCAGGTATGTTGATATTTAGTGTTTCGCTTGACCCATTTCCATGATGCTTAAAACATTATAAAAAAAAAAAAAAAAAAAAGACAAACACGTACAATGCTAGGAATGAAGTGTCTAAGTTGCAAAAACTGGACGAGAGCTCTTGTTGAAGTGTTGGTATTCAACTTAATTATGGGCAACTCTCTACATTGTTATGGCCAGGGCCTTCGATACAATGTCTGCAAAGTAGCTTCATTTATATTTCCAAAGTAAGATTTTGTCCTTTTTGGAGAAAAGAATCTAATTATGGTGCAACGTCATACCAAAAATATCTTCATAATCTGTATCAGTGAGGGAGTCTAGGAAGTGATAGACATTATACAGAGATTGAATTAATATCAGAATCCTATGTAGCTCTAAAACAATTTGTTGAGAATTTTGATGCGTAATTGTATATTCTTGAATTGACACAAGGGACTGGTGGTATTAAAAATTGAAAATATGGATACCAAGAGATAGTATTCCATGGCATTTCTTTTTACTATGTACTTTTGAGTTCCAGGGTTAATTCCTAACCACTAAGACATGTGGCAGCAAAATTGTTATGACACTTCCAAATTGTCTCACTTTTCCTTTTGATCAACACTGTCCTTATATATCATCTTAGAGGTGTCTGATTTACTGTTCAACCTTGTCAAACTAATTGTTCAAGATGCTTGATTCTCTTACTTTGAGATTGTCTTGTTGGTAAATCACAATAAATCAGGATTTTGCAGATTGAAAATGAGTATGGTTCATATGCAAGTGACAAAGCTTATCTTCATCACTTGGTCTCATTGGCTAGAAAGCACCTTGGGGATGAAGTAATTTTGTAAGTCATTCAGCCTTGTGTTCATAGTCCTTTGCAAATATTGTTGTTAATTTGATGCTTATGCCAGAGAACAATCATGATTCATTCATGGTGGCTACATGTGTTGCCTTCAAACATGACCTAGTTAGCGGTCGCTCCAATTAGTATATAGAAAGTGGTGTTCTAATAATTTACTTTGAGCAGATGGACATTTTGACATAGCACTGTATTACAATGTTCACGTTTCATTTTCATTGTGGTAGGTATACTACAGATGGAGGTTCTAGGGAAACTCTGGAGAAAGGAACAATTCGTGGAGATGCTGTCTTTTCTGGTAAAGTTCACCTTATATATTTTTATACTGTATAAACTTGTGATCATGAATTACTTTATTCAATACCGTCTTCAATAATGTATGCCATACTAAAGCTTAACAGAATTTTATACTGTTCACATAGTATTGGCTCTTGACACAATATAGGCACTCTTTAGAGTGCATCATGTGCTCTTCTTATAACCTCTAATCTTTATTTTTGATTTGCAGCTGTTGACTTCACTACTGGTGATAATCCTTGGCCTATATTTGAGTTACAAAAAGAGTTCAATGCCGCAGGGAAATCACCGCCACTTTCTTCGTAAGTTTCTAGTTAGTCATCATTGATTTTGTTCTCTGGTAATCAAAATGCTCATGATACTTGCTTCAGGGAGTTTTACACAGGTTGGCTAACACACTGGGGGGAGAAGAATGCGCAAACTGATGCTGATTTTACAGCAGCTTCCTTAAAAAGAATTTTAGAAAGAAATGGTTCTGCAGTGCTTTATGTATGCACTAATATTCATTCTTGTCGTGCTATGAAGTAAAATTATATGGTAAAGCCTTAACCTTAAATTTCATATTTCCAGATGGCACATGGAGGAACAAACTTTGGATTTTATAATGGAGCAAACACTGGTTCAGATGAGTCTGATTACAAGCCTGATCTCACTTCCTATGATTATGTAAGAACAAGTTTTCTTATTTGTTGTAACTCTGGTCTAAATCTATGCTACAAACTATAAATGCAAAACTGCTAACACCAATTTGCCCAGGATGCACCAATTAGGGAGTCTGGGGATGTGAGCAATGCAAAATTCAAAGGTATGGTTTTAAGCTGTATATTCTCTTAAGTGGAGTAATATTATCTTTCTAAATAACAAGGTTTATCAAAAATGCTGTTTCTTTCAGCACTTAGGAAGGTTATAGAGCAATACAGTTCAGAATCTCTCCCTCCAATTCCATCTGATATTGAAAAGAAAACATACGGATATATTCACGTATCAAAAACCGGGAATTTGTTTGATATGATACATGATTTTGATGTGGTTGAATCTGAAAACCCAATAACAATGGAGTCGGTAGGCCAGGTGTGTAAGATTATATGCTTACTTGCAACAAGTGATCTAAATATCTTCCTGCCTTACATTCCAATGTACCATCTATTTATCAGTACTCCTTGTTTTCAGATGTCTGGATTTTTGTTATATGTAACTGAATATGCTGCAAAGGACTATGATGGTGGAAACATTGTATCCATACCAAAGGTACTGCAGCCTTCGCATATTTTACAATTAAGCTGATGATTTTTACGTTTAGGTTTATGATGTGTGAGTTAATTTTCTATGTAGCACTGCTCGATATTTGTTTTCTCTCTTCCGCTGAGGTGACAAAATTAGTATTGTCGTTTGTTTAGAGTCCAAGCCTCACAGCGATCCATTGTTTGTTCAGTGTATGAAATATATCACAGAATCTTTTATTAGTCTAAAAAGGATTGAAACATTTACTTCATGTTTCAGGTGCATGACAGAGCTCAAGTTTTTATATCATGTCCTTCTCAAGATGGGCATGGAAAACCAACATACGTTGGCACATTTGAAAGATGGTCGAATCAACCACTGTCCCTTCCTAATACTAAATGTCTCTCCAAAATCAGCTTATATGTGCTGGTAACCCCAATCTTCTCTATTTTCCCCTTCATTTCCTTTTACTTTCATTTCTTATCAGGAAAATTAAATAATGGATCTTCACAGCTTTATATAGTTCATAACACATAAGTATTGATGTACATCTCTCTGATAGAATAAGCTTTAATTGTTTTCCATTATTTCTTCTTTCTCTATAAATGTTCAATTTCCCCTGTTTTTCCTGTTTAATTTGGTATTTTCTGTTCTTGTAGGTTGAAAATATGGGACGTTTAAATTATGGGCCATATATCTTTGACATGAAGGTAAAGTGCATGCAATAAGAAACTGTATTCTCTATTTCATAATATATTTTATGAAGCAGAAGGTAATTGGTAAGATCATTCAACTCGTAGTAATCAAAATTTGTCCTAGTTGCGTTTGATTGCATATGGAGTCTTTATCTGTTTTTCTTGTTCAATTTATAAGATATAATGTTCAGTAGTAGTTTTTACTTTGCAAAACAATGAGCAATGAATCATGGATGTGGTTGCAAATTCCATCATTTGTTAAGTGGTTAATTAGGACTCACTCTTTTACTACACATCAATATTGAGGCAAGACATATTCGGTATGCCAGTTAGTCAAGAATTTGAGTTCTATCAATATACTAGCACGATCGGTGATATTTGACTGGTTTTACTTGCTCTCATTGTAGGGTATTCTATCTTCTGTTTATCTGGATGGAAGAATTCTCCGTGGATGGAAAATGTACTTGTTGCCTCTACTCAACCTGAACGAGAATCCGAAAGTCAATCCCATAATTCAGGCTACAGATTCTGGATTCATTACAATGTCAACCCGTAAAAAGTTAAAACTGAAGTCAAGTATGCTTCTAAATATGTCTTCAGTTCTTTTCTATTTAGTGTTGCAAAGCTGCAACATTAATAAGGTCACCATTTTGATCACGAGAAAAAAATGAATATTGACATTGGTTTTCTTTTGCAGCAACTGCTTCAAATGAACCAGCATTCTATGCTGGAAAGTTTTCTATCAGCAAACAAGACAAAATAAAAGATACGTTCATATCATTGAGTGGTTGGGGTAAAGGAATTGTGACTATTAACAATTTCAATATAGGAAGATTTTGGCCGGTAAATTAGTGCTTCTCTCTACATCATTTGTACAATATCTCCTGTGTATTGTAGAACATGCATGTATTCTTTCACTCTACATATTAAGACATGGGTGCATTTTGCAGTTAAAGGGACCACAGTGCAACCTTTATGTTCCTGCTCCTATCCTTAGGCATGGGGAGAACATTGTGGTATGAAATCCCAAAAGCTATTTTTTCTCTCTCACTTATTTTTGACAGAGTTCTTCTCTCTTATTTTTGTCACGTTTCGCAGGTGATATTTGAGTTACAAGCGCCAAACCCTGAGCTTGTGGTACACTTGGTCGATCAGCCAGACTTTACCTGTGCTCCAAGTAAATCGAATCTGCATCAGTTGTAGTGCAATTATTATATGAGATGATCTGGGTTTTGCTCGAAAACTTGAAAAGGGTGGAACTTGACTGTTCTTGATTTAGAAATGCTAGCACATCTGAAATATCTTCCATCATGTTCGTCATACAGAGTTAATGGAGACACAAATCAAGCAATGAAGCATTATACAAGGTTCTCTGTCTTGTAGAGTAAAGAAAGAAAGATGTATAGATTGTTATAAGTATGAGTGACGAAATTCTGAAACTAAAAGTGAGGATGTTAAGCAAATTGTTAGCTCTCGCATATGCGGAGGCCATTCATTCTATATTAGATCTTGTTTTCCAGCGTCAAGTAAGCTTTGGTCTATTGGACAAAAAGAGAGCCACTTATTTTATTCCAAGTGTTTCAGCATCGTCTTACATTCAAATTCAAAATTACATCGGTCTTGAATTAGAACTTACAACTCAAATGTAGCAAATTTGCTCCGACGTCCCAACAAACACAGAGGGACAGCCAACACTACGCTACAGAAATTACAGGTTACATCTACAGAAAGAAACTCATTTTGAAGGCTGCTTTGAGTCATCCTTTGATTCTTGTTTTGATGACAAAGCAGCACTTGCTGCTGCCGACATGGCAGCTGCAGCTACACCCAGCTTGGCACCACCTGCAGCCTTCATTGCACCAGCTACTTTTGCAAATGCCGCTATTCCGCCCACAAGTATAGCTCTCAAGGCAACTGTTGGCTTTATTGCCATATCTTATGCTACCTGCAATCTCCAACGATATTAGACTTCCACCTGGGCCGACCAACTCTATTGAACATCAGAAAGTTGAATGTTCCACACCCAAAAATGAAAAATAATGGAAATCACAATGCAATTACATAGCATAGGGATAACGGCACATTGGTTTCCGTCACGGATTTACCAAAACAAGGGGAGAAAAAAAAAAGGGGTGGGATATGCCCTCAAGGACTTAAAGATCTGGAAGCATATGCCCTTTAAGGCTTAGCATATGCTTACAAGTGGTGCTGATTCATGAATTGGCTTAAAGAAAATCATCCCCTTCCTTACCTTTTCAATCTTTCACATTTTGTAAAGCTGATGGAGCTTTTGTTTTCGACAAGTACAGCTTTTTCAATGTATATTTAGCTAGAAAAAACTTCCAATTAGAGTTCAAAATAAGTTCTAATGGATCATCCCCAGAATGGTAAAATAAATATGGCGACAAAGTTCTCCAGCAAAACATGAGAAAATCTAATCCGAAAGAAGTAGCTGCAATCATCAACAACCTCGCTTATAACAGAATTCTCATCCTATAGCTGCCTAGACAATTTAATCTTAACCTTATAAATAGAACTAACTTGACATAAAAATTAGGTACCCCTTCCTCTCCAATATAGAAAAAACATTCTACATGATGATTGGCAATTAGAACAATAATATAATCAAAGCTCTAAACCTTTTTGCAGATCATACAAAGCTACACAAGCCCCAAATCGAAACTGTTATTTTTCACCTCAAGAATTTCATAGACTTTCTAACAAATATTATGACACTCAGAAATTGAAGAGGTTTCCGGGCTCTGAAAAATGTGGTGAACTCAACATTTGGTGGGTATCTTTTTTGTCAGGGACTGCCATTATAATTGGGATAGTGTGTTGCAGAACGTATAGAACAATGCATTGTTTCTTCAAACAAATTCTCATAGCAGGTTTTTGCATAAAGAAATCAAATCACAAATGCCCAGGTGATGGATTCACCCGTAATCATAAAATTCAATCACAAAGGAAACATATCCAATTACAGAATTCCTAAAATCGATATCAGAGAGTTAGAAAGCGAACCTCCAAACCAAAAGACAAGCTCAATTCCTGGGCAAAGTTGAAAGCTTTCTTGTTTGCAAGAAAACAAAATTTGGGGAGAGAGAAAGAGAGAGAGAGGAGTGAGAAAATTGTAAACGGTGCTTCGTACCTCTTATTAAGTAGCTCCTACTCTCTCGGAAACTAGAAATGAGGTATAAGGTGCCCTTGGATCTCTCTCTCTCTTGAAAACATCCTAGTTTTACATCAGGCCCAACAGCCCAATTACTTGCTTGCCATCAACTATGCACGGGGCAAAATACTGTGTCGTATCGTATTAAGTTTGTTTTGTATATTTATCGTGAAATACGATAACAAACTATTAAGTTAATGTGAGGAGGCTGTTAAAATCAAAACCAAACCATTAAATTTTGTATTAACCGTTAAATCTTATTAAGACCCATTAAAAAAAATAACAAAGTGTTTACTTTTCTTATCGTGGTGGCACTATATGGAACCAAACCAATAAACCTCAAACCAAATTTTTATAATTTCATTCATGTTCGCGTCGTGTTATCGTATCGTCTGCAATCATGCCAGGACTATAGAAAATAAATTTACTGCAATAGACTTGTATTCCGAATATTGATATCAAAACCTGCTTTTTTATACCACATTATATTATTCGAAAATGATACCATCTGAAATTCCCATTGAGATACCAATGCGAATACAAACATCAATGCGAATACAAATAGAAATGATCAATGTTCTAGATTATGAGTTTCGTAGTATTTTCACTTCATCTTTGATGTAATTTTCTGTCTAAGCCACATCTTCAAGGGCAATCATGCAATAATGGCACAGTAAGAGATGAAACTTTGGAACCATTACTTTTGCAGCTGGTGGAGTCACAGACATCACTGGTAAGGCAACAATTACTTTCAATCGAGTTCATGCACTCATCATTCCTAGCCATACCTGAATTGGAAGGACTAGGCAGGCACTCTGTTCCAGACCTCTGAGAACAACACTTTTGTGGTTTGCATACTTCTGCAGCGTTACTGTTGGAACAACACTTCTGTGGTTTGCACACTTGTGTAGTGCTACTGTGAGTACTGTCCGAACAACACTGCTGGTTTATACGAGGCAATAGGCTATGCTTGTTGCTTACAGGATGAAGGACATCAGGTTGTTCAGAGTTGTCTCCATTCTTGTTACTTCCTTGCAGAAGTAGCATGCTGTTGAGAATTACAAGTACGCATGTCCCCGCATCAGCAAGAACTGCAGCCCAAACAAGTGGATAACCAGCAAAGGCTAGTGCAAGGACAGCTAGCTTAGGAGTCATTGACAAAGTGACATTCTCAATCACTTTCCTGTTAGCTCTTTTTGCAAGCTGGATCGCTTTTGGTAGGTTTCTAATGTCATTCGACATTAAAATCACATTCCCAGTGTCTTGAGCAAGGGCTGACCCTGAAATTCCCATTGAGATACCAATATCGGCTGTGGCTAAAGCAGGGGCATCATTGATACCATCTCCAACCATAGCTGTATATCCTTCCATCTTAAATTCACTAACAATTCTTGCCTTCTCTTCAGGTAGAAGTTCTGCATGGACCACTTCAAAAGCTTGCTCAAGCTGCATGTACATCCACATAAATTTGATTCTTGTATCAGTATTTGTGCTATCCAGGATTTGCATTCGTGCTATTACTAAAAAAATAAGAAGACATTCCACCAAATGAGGCATGTCTAAATAAATTGTTCGGTCAAGTAAAACAAATTAATGAATCAGAAGAAAAACATCGAGATCCTCTATTTCATAATCGGACACACAATCTGTCAAGAGAAAATTACTCCATAGCTAGATCTGCAGTACATAAGTTAACTGCAGCACTTAATCGCAAGTGTAGGCACCACCCTGAACATGTCGTTCAAAACGGACCAGCACACACAGACACACTGTGTATAGATATATCAAGGCTAGATCTAAAGCGCATACCTGCTCATTTGTATGTATAGCTGCAGTATGACTATCTCCTGTGAGAAGAGCTGTTTTAATGCCTATTTCCTTCAGCTCCCGAACAGCCTCTGCAGCCCCAGATCGACAAGTATCAGACAGTGTAAAGATTCCTGCAGGGGTTCCTCCACAGTATATGTATCCAATCGTCTTCCCAGCATTTCCATAGTCTTCCATGGTTGGAACTGAAGTTTCAAAAATACTAATGGTCAAAGGAAGCTGGTAACATAGAGCATAATATAACCAACTTGATTGTACAGATATTGGTACTGAAATCATGGGAATTAAAAAATGAAGAGTTGATGGCTTTCACCTGTTCCAGAAGTAGTTCTCAAAGCAATTTTTCTGTTTCCAATGTAAACATCTTGTCCATCAATTCTTCCATGAATGCCTTGGCCTGGAAAATTTTGAAATTCCTCCACGTTTTCAGGCTTTGGCTCAATTGAATGCAATCTTCCATAGTCAACCAGTGCAGCTGCCATTGGATGACTCGACTTTCTCTCAATGCTTGCAACCCTTGAAATTTCAAGAAAGCATCAAATTTTCAAAACCAAAGGAAAATTCTCTAATAAAAATCTACAAAGTGAACTTTTGTTTGCAATCATAACTGTGGCGAGATTGTAAATTACATAATTCCATTGCCTTCAGTGGATGGTACTTAACACATAATAAATTTAATTTCCATTTTAAGGCTGAAAGAAGATTTGAACTTTTCTAATAAACTAAATATTTCTCATACGACTTAATGTCATGTCTTATATGTGTTCAATAGAAAGCTGTGCATTCTTTACCAGTAAAGCAATGTGTTCAAGCTGATGTCCTCGCGAAGAGATTGAAAATCCATCACGAAAAACTCCCCACTTGTTATTGTACCAGTTTTGTCAAAACACATAGTCCTGATTTTGCCAAGAATTTCGAGGTAGTCACCCCCTTTGATCAGAAGGCCAGACGTTGCAGCATTCGTGAGTGTGCAGAAAGTTACAACAGGTGTAGAGAGGATGAGAGCACATGGACAAGCACTCACTAAAACTACCAAAGCTAAGTGAAACCATTTGCTCCAATTAGGAGCATGTAAAGCAGCTGGAATCACCGCAACAGAAACAGATACGAATAGGACCGCTGCAACAGAATACCAGGAGATGCATGAAAAAAAACTTTAACATGTCTTTTGGTATTTGAAATGGTAGGGGAAGTGGTTAGTAGATATGAACTAGCATGTGGAATGATGCAGAAGTAATTAACATAACAAAGAAATCATAGTAAGCAACAACCATTACTAAGTTCATTGCCTGCAGCTTTTACGCGAACTTTCTCTTTAACTCCATTACAAGCTTGCTTTGTTATCTTTTTATGCCCTCACACTAATCTATACATATGTGACGCGAAAGGTGAAAAGAAGATGGCAAGTCGCATATTGTAACATCGCTCTCATTAAACCATTTCATTAAAAAAAGAGAGAGGCACTAATATAACTCCTAAATGATGGTGAGAAGTTGACTTAATTACCTGGAGTGTAGAACTTTGCAAACTTATCAACAAATCTTTGAGTTTTGGATTTTCTGTTCTGGGCCTCTTCCACAAGTTTAGCCATTTCAGCAACCACACAATCTCCAGCTAAGGCTGTAGTTTTGACACTAATGTAACCTAAAGAGAACAGCCATAACAGTCTTAGGCACCAAAAAAAAAACACTTCAGAAGATAAAAACTAAAGCTCTTTATTTATCAGCAAGTAGAGGAAGGGGGATTGATGTTACCATTGACATTGACAGTGCCAGCCCAGACAGTGGAGTCCTTTAGTTTAGCAACTGGATATGACTCTCCAGTTAGCGTCTTCTCATCCACTTCAGCTTCGCCTTCCACAACAATTCCATCAATTGGTATAACTTCACCAGCCTTAACAGCAAGAATTGTATTCAACTCAACCATATCAACATCCACAATATCTCCTGTTGATGCTAGGACAGCTTTTTGGGGGGCCATGCTCATCAAAGATGACATCACTGCATTTGCCTAAGTACATGACATTATCAGACTTTTATCACTCTTAATTGGTAATCAGGGCATAGCTGATGTCGTTATTGTAATTACTAATTGGGTTAGTTACTACGTTCTTAAGATGAATTTGTTACTAGTCAAGAAGGATATATATATTAAAGAAACATCGGAAACTCAGAATTCAGAAAGCATTTTGAAAAATTGAAGGATTGGGTATGTGTTATGCACCTTATGACGCGACCTGGATTCAAGCCACTCTGCAATGGTGAACAGGAAGACTATAGTACCAGCTTCCACATAATCACTCATAGCAATTGTTCCAATCACTGTCAAAGTATACACCACATATGATTTACCAGTATAATAAACTAGCACCTATGGACCTAAAAATACAAGGAAGATACAGATTTGCAAATGATAGACAAATAAATACCCAGAACCTGTTGCAGGCCGGCATCTATAACAGTCAAGTTTATCCAACAGTTTAATCAACTTCATCTCAAAAATTTACTAAAGCATTGAAATGTTACAAGATACAAACTTAGAATTGAATAGTAACATACCTGCAACAATGACGAGAATGTTGATGTCAATCTTAAGATTCCGAATTGAAGCTACGCATTTCATTAAAATGGGAAAAATACCAGCTGCTACTGCTCCTAGGGCCAACCACTGTAATGGGCTGTATACATACTTTAACAATGATAGGAGCAGCAATACACCACTAGCAATTGCATATGGACTAGGCCATTTTTTCTTGTAATTCTCCACGTGCACCTTGACACTTGATTCTAGCCTTGCTTCATTCATAGCCTCATCTGCCATGAACATGAACATGAACAATACCAAAACTAGATTATGATGGTTATACGTACAACATACCAAAACTTACAAACAGAGAAAATAAGGGATTTATTAGACGAAAACATATTGAGTATCAAGTTGACTATACTGATCGAGTGAAGGTATTCACCAATCTGAATCTGGGAAATGAGGTGACTATCATGGACGACAATGACAGTTTTAGAAGGGAGAATGACTGAGACCTCTTTAACACCATTAAGAGGCTTCAAGATATTCTCCACCAGAGCAACTTCGGATGAGCAGCAAAGGCCCAACACGTCGAAGTAGCTTTTCTGCAACTTCATGGCGGACTTGTTTTCTCCCTCCACCTGATCCTGCTCAGCACCAAATACCTGGACGCTAAACATGGTCTCTGGAGAACGTACAGCTGAGTTGTATGACATGATAGCAACATTAACTATGCTATTATGGGGCAAACCATGTCTGACAGAAGTTGGTCAAACGAACTTGATTGTAGAAGTTCATCGTACTACAGTCGACGACTTTGAGGTTTTAAACATTTGGAGTTATTGCAATTTTAGTCCTTCTGGTTTGCTAAAATTGCACACTGTTTTCCTTCTTTTGGGGAGTAAAATTTGCACTTCCCAAATTGCAAATTGCACTCATTTTCAGTTTTTTAATAATATCTCCCCTCACATCTTTCTCTACTTTCCAAAATACCCTCGAGTCAGATTTTATTTTCTTTTTTCTTTTTTGGTCTTTTCTTCCTTCTTTTCTCTCTCCCTTCACTCTCAGACTCTCTCTCTCTCTCTCACCACGACAAAACATCTGTCATTATTGGTATGTGTATGCTTGTCTTCCTTTATGAATAATGGTTCTGTTCCTTTATGAATAATGGTTCTGGTGTAGTGCTACTTTCCTTATCTTGTCTCAAGAAAAAAATTCCCGGTTTTGAGGTCCTGTGTTGGCCAATGATAAAAAATAAATGCATAAGTCCCAATCATAATCTCAATATAACTCATTCAATCAAATCCACAATGAACATAAAGTTACATTGTTGAAGCTACGTCAACTGATTCAAATCCCCTATTATGTCCCCTAACATAGTCCATGGAATGTTGCACAAAAATCCTCCGGACCAAGTACATTGAACAGAGCCCCCTAAAATAATATGACTTTCTTCTTTCATCTCTTCCTTAAAGAGAGCCACACTTCAAAAAATTCAAAAAATTTCTTGCTCTCTGCACAAAGAAACAAAATGCAGACCGTAAAAAATACCACCAATTACTATATCACAAGGTGATCAAGATTAACTACATAGTTTATTATATCACGTGTTTCACAATCTGCAAACTTCCTATATGTCATCTGCAAACTTAAGGCAACATGTGTTTCACAAGCATACTACAATCTACAACATAGTCTTCTTATCAAGTCATCAACATGTTCCATGCTCCATCCACTAGAAAGTAATTAACAAAATTTAGTTTGCCTAACCCCATAAA
This sequence comes from Rosa rugosa, assembly GCF_958449725.1. Lineage (NCBI taxonomy): Eukaryota > Viridiplantae > Streptophyta > Magnoliopsida > Rosales > Rosaceae > Rosa > Rosa rugosa. The sequence goes on along the minus strand of NC_084820.1, from coordinate 52,787,465 downwards.
AAGACAAGATCAAGTTCAAATAATCTATTCATACCAGAAAGCATCTATCTCTTAGATCTTACCAGAATATCTATTGCCACATATCTATTGCCTTTAGATCTTTTGATTACCATAACATACCCTTGCAACAACCCAATCTTACGAACATCACTAATGAGGTCTTCTCGGTTTTCAAAAAGTTTAGTCGATAATGACAGGAATTCATTAGAAGCATCAATCATAGAGGAGCCTTCAAGTAAATCAAGGAAAAAACAAAATAATTAGAATCTCTAAAAATAATGACAGTGATAGCTCATAATATACTTACCATTGACATTGGGGCCTTCAATGATACTAGATGTGTGATTAGATTGTAAGTCTTCTTCGATACCATCTGAAGACAGAGAAATTTGCAACCAAGAATCCAGGGGCTCTTCTTCCATTGTGCTAACCTCCTCAGCAGCTGATTTTGGACATAAAGATGGAATCTTTTTCAATCTCCAAATTTTAAAAAGATACCGAAAGCAATAAAGACTCGAAATTCTCAATTTATCAGAAAACATATTACCCACAAATCATAAAGAAAGAAACTTGTGCTATCTTCATGAGCCAAAAGAAAAGGAACAGTAACAACGATTGAAATGCAAGAGAGAAAAGCAAAATTAAACATGAAATTAGAGTAGATCTATAGTGATATAGTAAAGAGAAAAGTTAGATTGTGACCTGGTTTGGAAAGATGAATGGATGAGGTTGGAAAGGTTTTAGTGGAGAAGAGAGTTTGACTTTGTTTGGAGAAGAAAGAGAGAAAAGTTCTGTCATGGTTTGGAAGAGAGAGAGAGAGAGAGAGAAAGTGGGGGGAGAGAGAAAAGAAGGAAGAAAAGACCAAAAAAGAAAAAAGAAAATAAAAAATAAAATCTGACTCGAGGGTATTTTGGGAAGTAGAGAAAGATGTAAGGGGAGATATTATTAAAAAACTGAAAGGGAGTGCAATTTACAATTTGGGGAGTGAAAATTTCACTCTCCTTTCTTTTTTGTACAAGACAATAGAGAGAGCAAAGTCCTCCCAATCTCCCATGAACTTATGTTTGATTATGAATGTTGCAATCGATTCTTATACCGCTTGATCTGGACCATTCATTTGATTTCATTATGATAACATAATTACTTGTTTTATATCAGATTGAGGGACGAAAGGAGAGAGAATAAGGGTTACTCTTTGGATGACTAGATCTTTCAATTCAGGAGTGAACTAACTTTCTCTCTCGGCTCGCTAGCAAGTGATCTTTTTTGTGATATATGTGTCGATGATAAGATCGATCTAGGTAGCTAGCAATCTTGTAGATGTGTGGTTTATTTTTGTTTTCAATGATAATGATAGTATTAGAAGAGAACTCACTTTGTTAGTTAAAGCGGGTGCGAAAAGACATGAAGAGTCTCACATCATATATTATTTCAAATAATATATGATATTTGAAGGTTGTTAAAGTACGTAATAAAATACTGATAAAACAATTAAAAAAATGTTTAAGAACTACTCATCCGCAGATATTTAATAACAAAATTGATATTATACAATGCTGGGCCACGGCTCACATGCTGGCAGTTGTTAATAAAACGGAGAAAATATACAAATAAACTAAGAAAACATTAGACTGCAGTCAGAACTACGATAAGTAAGGTATGTACACATACTAGTGATACTACAGCCACACTCGACAGATTCGGAACATCCATTTGTCTAGAAATTTCAGGATGCAGAAAAACTATGAAAATGCCAACCTTGGAATACTAATTTTAGGGGCCGTTCTCGCTACCACTAGTCCAGCAGCGAGTGCAACTCCAAATAAAGAATGCAATCTCACACAGTAATACTTCACCATGAATATTTTATGTTTATCCTGAAAATGATGAAATTTATAAGCAAATCAAAAGCAAGTATACTTGTGCACTATAGAAATTGTTGAAAATCTCAGGAGTTGTGCGCGCAAGACCATGTGGAGCAAGAGAGGTGACAAAGTATGGAGTACATTGAAATGATAAGTTATCCGAACAGTACCAGAAGCAATTTTTAAACATAGGCATCTGTTATATATGTTTTACTTTTGGTTAATGTTCTAATCGAGTTTAGTACTCACATTATGGTTTTCCTGAACATAGCTAACCACGAGTCTTGCCACTGGTAAGGTCAAGGCACAGAAAAACTGAAAGAAACCATGCCCAAAATTAGATCAAGATAAAGTACACAACAGAAACTGCCAGGAAGAAATAACAGATAGAGATCTCAAATCAGTATACAGCAATTAGAAGCATAGACCACGAAAAGTGTAACTCACTATACAAGTAATGGGAAGAGCCCTGCTTAGACCAAAAGAAAAAGCTAGGACATACAGTCCTATAATTGCCAATCTCACTACCCATGATCCTCTTTTGGTGCCAAGCCTAACCTATAGACCAACAAAGTACAAATAGAACAATGAGACTGATGCTGCATTATCCAATGAAGGTTTTATCATTTCAGGGATCGATTTAGTGTATATACCAGAGGGGAAATTTTTTCTACCGCCTTGTCTTCTTCAATCTGAGTTGCAGGACATTACATCAGCTAACGCACACCAACAACAAATTGTAAAAAATAAAAATAAAAAAGAATAATGAGAAGTAACAAATTTTCTAAATAGAAACAGGAAACTTACCTGATGAAAGTGACTACAGAACAGAATTAAGGTTGTCGTAATGCCAACAAGAAGTGATGCAGAAAGAATTGGACCAGTGAAAGGAAGATGCATCATTTTACTGTGAAAACAACAAATACTTATCATCTAAGACTCCACAAAATAATAAGAAAATAAAACGGCATTCCTCTGAAATTATTTCACCTTCCGCTGCCCTGCAGTAAATAAAAAGCTGTAGTGGCAAATGGACCAAATGCTGCAAAGCACAATGGCTCCCCCAATCCTTGGTAACTTAACCGAAATGGTGGGCACTGAAACTCAGTGAAGAACAGATGTAAGAACATGTATTCCCTATGCATAGCTGGGTAGGTAAATCAACCACCGATCACATCATTATGAAGAATCTAAATAAGAAAAACATTTACAACATAGCATGAAAAGCTTTATGTATTAGAGAGATCCAGCTTATACAGTGGATTTAAGTACACAATTGATTCAGTAGCATTATAAGTGTATGTTTGACCTTCAGTAGTAAAAACGCAAAAAGGAGATCACCTTATCTTTAAGTTTTTTTGTCTTTAGTATTCAGCGATGCCCTTTTTCCATTATCAAACATGGCCAGAAACTTCAGCACATTATCATAATGCACTAAATAAATGAGCAGGTCTGATTCAAAGCACATTATTATGTTCTGTGTGTGGTGTGCACACCCCCATCAGTTAGGGTAACAAGTTATAAATTGCAAGAAATAGGAGAAGGGCCCAACCAAATGAGAACTAGATTACAGAGAATTATGGCAATGGAATTCTCCAAAGCCTACTATGAAATTCTTGGTATGTAGTTTCCCCAAATAGGCATGTGCAAATCCTTGACTAAGACTCTCCTAAGTTATTCTCCTTGCCTAGTCTGACAACATCTTTTGCCAGTACACCCAACAGCTTCCTGAGAGAGTGTATTATCAACCAGTGTTCTTAAAGTTTGTTCTCTACTTGGCTGAAGTAATACAGAAGAATTTGATCCTAGTCAAATTTTGGTCCATCACCAACTGTGGATGAAGTCAAATAGATCAAGTCTACAGAAATTCTTCTTAAGGGATTCATAGATTCTACAAAGAGAATGAGGAATGTTTATGTCATATAAAGTCTTCTCGATCTATAAAGTACCTTGTGGTTAAACTTTCAAAAAACCCCAATATGACCCAAAATCCTCTGTTAAATGCTAAAAGAAAATGGTAAAACAAACAAACATAAATAAATTATTTAAAAAATCTGGCAAATTCTCCTACAAGTGAGCACACGTTCCATTGGCCTGAAGAAAACTCTAACAACGCTACATAAAATATATATGATAGAGAACACTATAAAACGCATACGATTGAAAACTCTCACAAAGTCTACATCTAATTACCTGATATATATAACCAAAAATTATTGCACAAGCGAGTAATAATATTGCCCGCATATTTCCTGCCTCAAAAGATACCCAAGTAAGCCCCATGAAGCCAAGAACAAGTAGCGAGTAGGCAGCAACAATTGTGCCTGTACGGCTTACAATACACACAACAAAACTTAATTGTTTATTGATGATGGACAGATAACACAAGACAGACACTAAGTAAAGCCTAGATAGAGAAGACAGTAGAAATAAAACTTACCTGCCAACCAGATTTACAACCGATTCTACCTTGTTTTTATCTGCTCCTGTATCGAAATCATAAACATCATTGCTGCAAATAGACAAATACAGAGGTTTTATCAGCCAAGAAGAAACAAGTCATAGTATTTCTGTGAACTGAAGATAATTACATTCCAATGGGAAATCTAGGAAAGTAACAAATCAAGTTCTTCATGTTATGCCAATATACTTTTTTTTTTTTTCCAGCGGGATGATAGAGAGGACTCAGAGGAGGAAAAACATATACTGGAGAGAAAACTAGACAGTCTACTGAAGAAAAGAAAAGAAAAAAAGAACCAAGTACAGGAAAAGCTAAGGAACCAATAGAATTAGGAATCCCGAGTGAGGGTTAACTATTCATGCAGAAGGGCACTTCTAAGTATCCATCAAGACTATTAGGGTAGAAGTTACTTCATCAATGTCTCCAGAAAGCTCATACATACACATGCATTATCTGACATGTTAACTGCATCTGTATGGCTTTGCAATTGATTAACTTGCCCATGTGAGCCTACAATCCTCACAAGTAGTGTGCTGTGCAACACACAATAAACTTCTTAGGGTTCAGATGTAGGGAAATTTGGTCTATCACAAAAGAGTAACTAACTCTGGAATATATAATTTACCTATCAAATATGTATTGTCATGCTTGATGATACTTAGATGAGACTTAGTTACTAAAGGAAACAGTTACTCTGTTACCTACTTACCTTAAGTTGAGCCAAGTGATGATAAGAACAGAAGAAATCAAAAGAATAGAATAACGCCATGATGAAAATATGCCCGTCTCTAAATAAGCAGCTGCACTACCTACCTGCGTAAGGGAGCAAGTGTGAGACATAGGGATGCATGTATTAGTCAAAGCACAGTGAAGAGAACCAATTGCCTATTAAAAATCATTGCTTTATGCTAAAAGCAACAACTATAATAAATTGAAGTGCATAGGTGCTTGTCAGAATAAAGGAGATATCAAGAGAGGAGGAAATGCAATACTAAGAACCCACAAGGAGTGCTATACTTCAAACTATAAAGGAGGAGTGAAGATGAGGAAGAAGAAATAGAATTCTATCTTCATCTACCTAAGACCTGTAACCGAGTTTAACATGTAACTTATGCTCATAGTCAATGATTCACAATCCCAACAAAATTCTACCCAAACATTGTCCTGTAAATGCTTTTATCATACATGTAGATGTTTATTGCATGTCCTAACCACAAAAAATATTCAATATACATATACACATCCCTTTCAATGAATTTTTTTCCTTTTTTCTATCAATAAAAAACTAAATGCTGTAGTTCTGTTATGAAAAGGTTGCACAAGACTATGTTACATGTTGAGATCCTTATTCTCCACATTTAACTCAACACGGTTCTCAAAGTATGTTCAATTTGGAAAAATACAGTAAAACTTTTTAAATGAATACTATATAGAACAAAGAGAAATAAAAAAACATATATTACTTGAACATAAACATTAGTATTCTGACCTAGTATTAAGAATTTTTTTTCGTAAATAGTAACTCTTTAACACAAAGATGCTAGTTATCTTATTACAAAATTATACTACCAAGTACCAACAAAGAACTAAACGTTCTAATTCTATTATGAAAAGTTACTAACAGGAAAATATATTACTTGTTTGAGATCTACAATCTCCACATTGTTTGAACTCTACACAGTCAGTCCTTTTCATACCAAAACCTCAAAGCAATATTCACCCTTTCTTGAAATAGTAGCCATGTAGATGTATGCACCATATAATTCTGAAAATAGTACCCATTTTTGAATAAAATGCAGAGTAGCTTGAGATGATGTTAGCAGAAAGAGACAGAAGTACTCACAGTGAGAGGGATGAATGCAACAGAGTATATTGGCAACTTTATTGCCCTCCATATTAAGGTTGCCTTAGAAATACTCTCTTCTTTATCCTCCTCATGGACGGTACCCAAATCCGCACCATTACTATTGACAAAAGCCTGTGTGCAATGCATGACCTCTACTTGTCTTCTAAGAGTCTTGGGGAAAACCTTTTCGGCATTGCAAGGCGAAAGAGACAATCTTTTGCAGTCTATGTAAGGCCTGAGATATAATAAGTATTACATTCTGTGATCTACATTTAGAATCAGCAAATACAAAGCAGCCAAAATTGCAGAAAAGTGAGGGTGGAACTTGCCTTTTGAGGACTGTGTGCTTCTTGTAGTCATTTAGTTTTGTGAGACCAGAGCCGCACGGGTTGAGATTACAGAATGCTGATGCCATTTGCTATGGTTTGGTGAGGATGATTGGACTCTGGAAAACTAAACTAAACTAGACTGGAGTGGATTGGATTGGGTTATGTTTGGTTAGATTACACAACTAGAAATGAATGGCATTAACAATTGAAAAATGGAACCACATACGACGGCGGAGAACCACCGGCGACGGCGAGAAGTGATTTGGCCATGCAGTGTGGGGATGGTATTGAGGATAGGATTTTTTTGATTGGATCAGACTTTTTTTTTTCTTTTTTTGTTTCCGACTAGTGATTGGCTTAGACTTTATATTCTGATTGTGACTGGATAAGCCAAAATCTGCTATTTTCAGATTTATTTCTATTATTTAGTTTTGCTATCGTCACTTCTTTTTCTTTTCTCCCGCCAAAAACTCATAATCTTTTGATTCCAAAGAAAAAGAAAAAAAAACTTTTAATTGTCCAAAAACAACTTCTACATGTGATTTACTTGCCCCGGTGTCCAATGTGATTTCTCCTAAACATGTTGAACCTTTGGCAGGGTGAGAGGCAGTCTCACTTTCGCCTATTATCATTAAGACATATTCTCTTATTTTATGTAATGCTACCAAGAAGAGAATCATTCCTCATACTTCCCTTGTTGGTCGTCTGTATGATGACATTATCTTCCATCTTTAAGAGATGTTAGGTTCTTATTTCACTCATGCTTATCGTCAAGTCAATACCGTGACTCACAAGTTAGCTAGTTTTGCTCTTTCTACTTATCAATTTTTGCAATGGGGTGCTGTACCTCCCTTTTTATTTTTGCTGTAATAAGTTAAAAAAGAGCTTTCAGTTGGTTGGAAAAAAAAAAAAAAAAACATGGAGATGATTTTGAAAACCCATTTGTAAAACATGACTATGTACATTCTTGCATAGCCTAAACCTACCCATAAATGCACAGGCCCTAATAACCAGGGGAAGAGTAAACCCATCAGCCCAAACTCCAAGTCTTCGCATTTTATCATATATTTCAAGTGCTTTTTCATAAAATCCATGAGACACATTCGCTCTAAGAACTGCATTCCACAAGAGCATGGAGTCAAAAACTTTCTGGGCATCAACAACTAGCCCAAGACGTGCATAAAGAAATCCAAACATGCATATTAGCGAATTCCTCTAATGATTTTGCTTGTGTTTTAGTCTCCTTTGCTGGTAAATAACATATATTAACATTACTGAGTCCGCACATGCACCAGAAACGATTTACAATGTACTGACTGTTTCAATTTGAACTCCATTTTCTACCAAGTTTCTGAGCACAGATACAAAATTGTAAAGAAGAAGATAAATCCTATACTAAGAGTCTAAGACAGCGTGCACAGCAATGAAAATTGCGTGCACAATTACAAAAACAATCACGAAAACTGCAAAGCAATGACAATTGCATTCACAATTACTAAAACCTCCACTTTCTTGAATCCCTGTTATGACAGATAGAACTCCAATAATTAGACAAAAGATGCCACCCACGATACTATCACGCAGTCCATTAGCCACCCAAGTAGGTGTGACCACAAATAGGAGAAAACGAGAAACTGCATATATATACATACTTATCAGAAAGTGAAAGTCTTACATAGCAATACGTTCATACAATAGGAATAAAATGAGAACAAGATAAAAGAAACCTGGAAAAGTTTGCGGAAAGAAGAGGTTTGCAGAAACAGCAAGAAATGAAACCCAATAGCCGAACTGTCCCCTGCATATTTTGATTCGTAAGCTTAGTGGATATGTGGTCATATACATAAAACAGGAAATCTAAAAGGAATATAGCAAGCACCTCAGAATCTTAAACAACACTGTCGGGAAGCTTGTAAACAAAAACATTACAAGAAGGTTACTTTGCATGCCTGATCTGCGCCCTGTTCGGTTCAAGATTAGCGAAATTCTGCATAAAAGTGTAAGATTCACAAAAAGAGTGAAGTCAGAGATGTATTCAATACAGAAAAACTACATTTGAATATTGAGAGCAACTCAAATGCTAGTCTATCTAAAGGTCCTAAAGAAGCAATCTATCAAACTGAGAAGCATAACAGTTTGAAGACAACAAAATTGCGCAAAAAGGGATCAAGTGAACAATGTGCAATTCCAACCAACACACTATCATCATTAGCACTTCCAATGAACAATTGAGGATATTGCAACAACAGTAAATTCTGTTATACACACTACAAATCATACGAATTTCACAAAGTAGTATTGCCTCTATGTTTATTGTACCATTTAATCAGTCAAACTCAATAACTAGTGCTTCAGAGTGTTTGATGCAGTCAGCAGTTCAATTAGTACACTGTACTCAAATCATCATACAGGAAGCTGATCACGAAGACAAGTTCAAATCTCATGATTCAGACATGCATGCATGCGTCATTCTAATAAGAAACAAGACCTAGCAAATCAACAAAAACCCAACATATTGAACTGAATTTAGCAGTAAAGCAAAACTTCATGAGGTGGGCACTAAATTTAACCAGCTAGAAGGCATAAAGTAAAAATAAAAATGAATAATTGGGTAGTGAGTGAGAGTGACTAACAAGGCAAAGATGGTTCCAACCCATCGAACGCTATCACGAGCTCCACTGGATCCAACTCCTCCTCCTTCAAACCCCATGAACTCAGCAAAACCCATTTCCAGCTTCAGACCCTTCAAGACTTAAACTTTGTTCAACTTTTTTCTTGGCTTTGTGCTTTCGTTGAGTGTGCTCTGGATTATTTAACATATACTAAAGGTCAATTTACTGTTTATGAACAATATTCATAAGTGTATGAAAAGACAGTTTTGCCCTTATTTTTCCATCAATTACCGGCTGCCACAATAGGGGAGGTACTGTTCACCAAATAGTAAAACTGTGATTTCCTGAATTTGCCCCCCATTTTCTTTAGTCTTTAACGCTTTTGTCCCCAATATATATATATATATATATATATATATATATATATATATATATATATTATATATATATATTTTAAAAAAAACACAAATATTAGCCCAATTAGATCATTGCAAATAGAAGTAAAAGATGATTGTGATCTTAAAATTTATTTGTTCTTGAATCCATAGTTTTAGCTTAGTAGGATTATATAAACTTTTTATCTGTCTTTATATATGGCTTAGGTTTGTCAAATGTGAAATAACCTGAGCCTTCATTTAAGTTGATTTTTCAAATACAAATAGAAAAGTCAATAAACATGGTATTATATAAATGGGTGTCTTGAGTAATTCTTAAATTTTAAATTTAGGACTTTTTATGTTTATCGCAGATCAGTAAATTGTTATGCAGATTTTTAAAAGATTCACTGCTAAGTTTTATATGTTGCTCCTTATATTATGTGGGTCCTGATCAAGGGACACACAATTGTACACAATTTTTTACACTCTTTATGAGCCCTTAGATTTTAAAACATTCAATGGTTTAGATTAAGTGTGAGAATGACATGGCATAAATAACCAATAATATATATTTCAACCAAAATAAATAAATAAACTTTACTTTTCTGAAGAAAAAGTAAAGTACAAAAATAATAAAGAATAATGAAATTAAACAAGAACAAGAACACCACGTTGCCTTCCCTAAGCTTCATCCCCGGCCATCACCTTCCCCAAATTCCAAATATAGAAATTGAGATTCATAATGATTTGTGAATCGGTATATGGAGCACCAATTCGTTCAACTTAACCCAGACCAAAATAAGAGGGAAACCATGGGCGATGGAAGTAGTGGATGTGGAAGGAAGGTGAGAGTCCTTGTGGGGGTGTTGATCATCAAATGGCCTGAGGAGTCGTTGATTGGGGTGCCTCGATTCGCAACCCAAACGACGTTTCTGACTAGAATAATGTTCTTGTACACTTGGGGATTTGGAACTGCCTGGGCTGAAGAAACCCAGTTGAAATACCCCACCTGGGGAAACCGTTGCCATCAGTGATGTTAAACTTCATTACCAAAAGCTGAAGAAAATAACAAGGGACACAATTAATCCCAGAATTCCAACCCAAAAATACAAGCTGAGGAAATATTATGGGAAGCATTAATAGAAAAAAAAATAAAAAAAAACAGTTTAATCCACTTTTATTTATCTCTTGTTTTTTCTTTTTTGTTAGGAAATAAATCAAATGCCATGTCATTCTCACACTTAATCTAAACCATTGAATGTTTTAAAATCTAAGGGCTCATAAGGAGTGTAAAAAATTGTGTACAATTGTGTGTCCCTTGATCCGGACCCATATTATGTTGTTTGCATCCAAAACAAATGCAGGGTAACTATGCTAAAGGAAAATGGGGAGGATCACTGTTCAATAAATAGTGAAATACCCGATTTGCCCCCAGATGTTCTTTGCTTTGACCATTTTATCCCTGATTGCAAATTTTTGAAATTTTTTTTTTTAAATAAATCCTTAGCCTGCCTATCCTTACATATGTTAGTAAGAGTCGAGCTCATGATTTTTACAAAGTTGGATTATAACTTACCAACAATTCACAGCTCACCGGCATTTTTAAAAAAATAAATAAATAAATAAACAAACTTGGTCAAAACACCCGCCCCTGCTCAAAACTTTAAAAGTGGAGATTGCTTACGAACGAATGAAATATGATGGTTTGAGTTTTCATGAATAACGTTCTTTTCACAATTCTACAAAAAGTAATATGTAAAATAATAACATCTTTTAGTTAATATTTACTAAATATAAAAAACTCATTTCCGCAGCATCGCGCGGATTTGTTATCTAGTTATATTCTATTCCCCAAATTCTCCCAACAGTGTACGAGGTTGGGTCTACAGAAGGACTGGAAGGTCAGAGTTCGGCTTTCGAGGTCCTCCTTTGTCATGTGTTATCTTACCTTACCTTACCCATGGCCAAACCACACGTGCCGGTCATTCCAAAAGCCATGTTTTGGGCCTCTTTTTATTTTGATCCAATTCCAAACTCAAATAGGTCAAATCTTTTGTTCCAATTTTATCGTGATGCCTTCGAATGAACCATGTTTTTGTTCACTCTCTTAGTTTTAACACGAAATTTCTACGGTCACTCTGGGTGAGAAACAAATTTTAGATAAGTCTTTTTATAATTTGAACCATTAATAATAGGGTGCGGTTATTGTCACTCTTCTATTTTCTTTGTTCACCCTACTTGCTTATTATACCCTACAATCCTACGTTTTAATTTCAATTATTAAATTTACTTTTATAACCCATTTTTCTTTCCAAAAATATACTTCTGTGCATACCCAATTAAAACAAAAATTAACAAAAATCTCTCATTTAATTTATACCAATAAAAAGTATATAATATTAATGTTTCTTAATAAAATCACAATTTGATTTACTTTAATTTTTTTAGTTTTTTCTTTAGTTTCAGTGTTCGTCTATTTCAATCCATGTCAAAAGATTAGTAAGCTAATAACTATGAGCCACGAAGAAATTGTTTTTTTTTTTTTCGTGTTTTAAATTTTTACATTCGGTGTTCACAAAGGGATAGCAAAGATTTTGATGAAACACTAATGGTTTTGTGAATTGAATAGCGAATTAACGATGAGGAGGTAACAAAAAATAAATAGTAATAAATTCAAATTTGGATGAGAAATTAAATAGTCTATGTAATTCATTACTTGGTTATGTATTTAGTTTTCCTTACAATTTAGATTTTAGAAAATTAGTGTACTTATTAGTCATTTTGCACTTGGGTAATAGTCTTTTAATAATTCAAATGTTTGTAGGGTGAACTAAGAAAATGGTAAGGTGGCAATAGCCTCACACTTAATAATATTACCTTTCGAAAAAAAATACTAATATAAAAATCAATCAAATTGAATCCACATTTAACAGAAGAAAATATATCAATAATCCAATTGTATCGCAACATAGAACGCCAAATTGAGAGGATGGCTCTGCTAGGGTTGCGATACCGCCGCCCTTGGCCTCTCCTCCATCCAAAATGGAGCCCTATTCCTATACCCTTTTCATCGGACTCATGGATCATGACTACTGCCATCTCCTCCAAAAGGCCAGGACTCGGCCTTTCACCTACCATGACCTCGTTCTCTCAACCCTGTTCTGGTAAACGCCCGGTGCTCTGTGTTTTACTGGGTAATGCGAATCGATCTGCTTGTATTCGTCTGAAATCGTCGCTGCCGACCACTGAGTTGGGCCCGCTGGCGGCTATGCCGGCGGTGGAGCATGAGGAAGCAAGCCCTCGATCTGTACCTCTGGCGATGAGCGGCTGTGGTTATCGCCGGACGAATAAGGCGGTGGTGGTGCAGGGTGATGGATGGCTTCTGCTCTGGAGAATGACTTTGACGCTATCGGCGTTGGAGTTGCTAGTTTGGCTGATCAAATTCCTCATCCAACCCTGGTTGTTAATCTGGTTCCGACTGGAAGTCCTAATGGTGCAACTGACTCTGTGGTTGTCCATGAGTGGTGCAAATTGGTCATGGGTGGAGTTGCAACTGCTGCTGAAGCTGCAAATGGAGGGAGAAAGCGTCTGGGTGTCCAGATCAAAGAGCATGTGGACTGGCTGTCTTTGGGCTCAAATCCAAGCCCAGACCGTGGGGAGTTAGACGGAGGAGGTGGATGGGTGGCTACCTTCGACTTGGTCGGCATGGATGCTTGGCCGGACAGCGCCACTATTGCTGACGGCGGCAAGAACAGCTTGGAGGCAGCTAGGGTTTGTTCCTGATGGGCTTTGTGGGCTGATGGTTGGGTCTACGGCTCGGCAACTGATTTTGGGCCTGCTCTCTCTTGGGTCCAGAATAACTAATGGGTTTCTTTACCCATTATTTAGTTAGTTCTTTTTAATATTTGCTTGCCTATTACTATGCAGTACTGTCCATAGTTACATAGGCTTTCTTGAATAAGTGAGCGTGGGTACCGTCAAATGATCGGATCTAATCTATGTATCGCACAAACTCTTTATCTACCCATAGACGGTAGAGGGAGGATATGTAATGGTCCTTTCTGGCCTGAAAATTAATATTAATATATCGACATGATATTCTTCAAAAAAAAAAAAATAATCCAATTGTATCAAATAGAAGAAGATGCATAAAAACAAAAAACAAAAACAAAAATGGGAATTTGAAACAAAACCTCATAACCCTACGAGAGCTCCGCTATGAGAAACTAGAAAGTGGTGCACACAAGGCGGTCTGAGACGGCATGGCTTTCCGGGTTTTGGCCTGGAATTTTCGGGGAGTTGTAGGGAACTACAGGTGTAGGGCCCTGATCGATATTATTAGACAAGGGAAGCCACGAACCATGTTCCTCTCTGAGACTCTATGTGATGCTAAACAGATGGAGACATTGCGAGTTAAGGTGGGCTTTAATAATTGTGTGAGCCAAAGGGAGATGATTCACATGGAATCACCATGTTATGGATGAACGATTCCTTTGCATGTGCTTAACTCCCACGAGTGAGCAGAAAAGAGAGGAGGAAAGATATTCTACTAGGTATTTGGATGTGTCAATTGCAGTCCGGGGGTCGGTGGATGAATGGAGGCTGACGAGGATATATGGTTACGCACAGACTGGGGATCGAAGGGAGACCTGGGCGTTGTTGAGGCGGCTTGCAAGTCAATCATCTTTGCCATGGTTGATTTGAGGGGACTTTAATGAGATCCTTGAACGATCAGAGAAAACTGGAGGATGGGAATAAAGAAGACCACTCCAGATGCAAGCTTTTCGTGAGTGTGTGATGACTGCTCCTTGATCGACATGGGGTTTAGAGGTAGTCCATTTACGTGGTCTGACTATCAAACCAAGGAACGACTTGATCGTAGTCTTTGGACTGATGGACTGAGGCGCATGTTGAATCACTCCACAACGACGCATCTGCACCCCATTTCCTCATATCATAGTCCATTATTGGTTAAAGTGTGTGCATCTCCAAGTCATGATTTGCAAGTTGGAAGAAAGATAAGGTTATTCTGGTTTGAGCAATTTTGGGCACAACCTGCTGCATGTGAAGAATGGTTGGCAAGGAGTAACGGAGGGTGATCATATGAGCAGGGTTTGTCAGAAGATCCGTAATACTGGTGCTACTCTTAATACTTGGCAGCGTGATAAGTTTCAGTTTCATCAAGCTGAAATGCAGGCAGTTAGGGCACGGTTAAATGAACTGTTGGAGGCACCGTTTGACTCTGCTATGAACCAAGAAAAACAAGCGTTAAATATTCGTCTTCAGGAACTATTAACTCAAGAGGAGACCATCTGGAGTCAACGATCAAAAGAAATATGGTTGAAGTCGGGTGATAGAAATACTGCATATTTCCACCGGAGGGCATCAAATCGGAGATAGCGTGACACTATTAAAGGGTTATTTGATGACAATGGAAGTTGGGTGACAGAGGCTAACAAAATTGAGAAGGTTGTGAGTAGCTATTACCGCAAAATGTTTTCAACAGAGGGTACAAATGAAGTGGCCTTGAACCTGATTCTAGACACAATGACTCCAAGAGTAACGAATGAAATGAACCAAGAGCTGTTAACTGTGTATATTGATGAGGAGATTAGAGCAGCTGCTTTTCAAATTCATCCATCTAAGTCACCTGGCCCTGATGAAATGTCGTCGTTTTTCTTCCAAAAGTATTAGAGTACTGTTGGAAGTGATGTTTGCAATGCGGTCTGATCTTTTTTAACCTCTGTTACTCTTATTCGTGAGGTTAATTTTACTCATATAACAATGATTCCGAAAGTATAAGAGCCAAAGGATATGATAGACTTACGCCCCATAGCTCTATGTAACGTTCTTTATCATATTTGCTCAAAAGTATTGGCAAACAGACGCCTAAAAAGATTGTTAGGGAAGGTGATTTCTCCATTGTAGAGTGCTTTTATCCCGGGCCAGTTGATTTCTATTAATACATTAGTGGCAACGGAGGTAACTCATTTCTTACATAATGAGAGAAGGGGGTAAGCAGAACACTTTTCCTTGAAGTTGGATATTAGTAAGGCTTATGACAGACTTGAATGGAGCTTCCTAAAAAATATGCTTTTGAAGTTGGGTTTCGCTGAGGCATGGGTGGAGTTGATAATGACAAGCATCAAAACAGTGAGTTATTCTTTTCTGTTAAATGGGGAAGTTCGAGGCTATGTGAAGCCAACTCGGGGCATCAGGCAAGGAGATCCACTATCACCATATTTGTTCATTTTGTGCGGAGAGGATCTGACTTCTTTGGTTG
The DNA here is from genome assembly GCF_958449725.1 of Rosa rugosa. Classification (NCBI taxonomy): domain Eukaryota; kingdom Viridiplantae; phylum Streptophyta; class Magnoliopsida; order Rosales; family Rosaceae; genus Rosa; species Rosa rugosa. The sequence continues at coordinate 52,771,692 of NC_084820.1, read as the reverse complement.
AACATTTTGTACATCATCAGTGGTTGCAAGGTATTCAAATTAATTATCATGCACCGGTTTTACATCATCTGCTTTTGGCGGATGATATTTTTTGGGACTGCGACTGAGGAAGAATGCCAGCAGTTCTGAAATATTTTGCACACATATAAAATTGCTTCAGGGCAGCATGTAAATCTGCAAAAGAGCAAAGTGGCTTTTAGTCGGGGAATGGATATGCATAGACAGGAATTTCTGGCCAGTATGTTGGGAGTGAAGCGTGTGGATAAACATGACAGGTATTTGGGACTACGTACCCACACAAGTAGGCAGGAAAAAATCAGCTATATTTAGTTATTTGAAAGAAAAACTTACGAAGAAGGTAGTGAGTTGGAGAGCTAAGTTGTTAAGTGGTGCTGAATGCAATCATTAGAGGAATTCACTAATATGCATGTTTGGATTTCTTCATGCACGTCTTGGGCTTGTTGTTGATGCCCAGAAAGTTTTTGACACCACCCCGTTTCAAGGTACATCAAACATGAAACTTAAGGAGGATCGGGTACAGTATTCAATTACTCCAAAAGGGGCTTGTTAAACAATTTATATACTAGTTACAAGAAAACTCACTTTCTAATTGGTTCCGGGAACAAATAAGAGTAGAGAGGTGGTCTTGAATCTTCATATGCTCTCTTGTCTGCAATTTGTTCAGGATCCTCTGCCAGATTTGGTGGTCCTCCTAGAAACATCTAGAAGCAAAACACAGTATAACCATATGCCAGAATACAGTTCTAGGAGTAGTCAAGCCTGTTTGATCGGGATGAATTTGGTTCCCAATTCATGGCGTCTGTTACAAGAGAAAAGTCTCATATTTACTGTTTGGCAAATTTCAGGAAACCTATAGTATAAGAGGAAACATATACCTTTGCCTTACTGACTAGAACAGGGCGTTCTTGATGCTTGGCGAAGATCGTACCCTGAAAGCTCAAAAAGAATGCAAGGACAGAAATCTTTTTTAGGCAAGATCAATATCAATGGCTTTTGTGTACTTGAACTCTTGAAGTAATGAGGCTTTGTATAAGCAAAACAATTGGATAAAATACCTCCCATGCTAGCTCGTATATGTCTTCGTTCCATTGCATACCAGCAGGAAGAGGCTTCAATCCTTTTCGTGCAGGTCTTCTTTGCAGAGATACTGATGTGTGTGGACCAGATGGTTCTCCAAACCGACCAAAAGCACCTTCATGTCCATTTCTGTCCCGACTACAAGTCTCCCTTTGCATGTTTGATTTGTATATGTTGATTTGTGTTCATCTTTTCTTAAAGAATGCTGGCACCCGAATCCAGATTGCCGACCTACATTCGAAGAGATCATTGTGGAGTTGGAGTCTATTCAAGGGTCTATTCAAGACAACTGTCATTTCAAGAAAACATTGGGATCCTGTAGTAGTAGGAGTGTCATCTCTTAAGATGGGATTATGGCAAACATTGGGATCCTGTAATAGTATACTATTTCTTCTTCTTGTTGTTTTGTGCATAGTATGTGTTACAATCTGCAAAACTTTTAGATAAGAATTTGTAGTTACATCTTGAACTTTGAAGTTACCTTCCCTTGCACTCAGGTTCACATCCTAGATGAACCCTACAAGGGCATGTGTCAACAATTTGATGATGGTGAAGAAGTGAGGAGGACCGGTATTTGCCTAAACTTTGATCTACCACCCACTATAAATCGAAATGATCTATTTAATGTATTTACATGCTCGTTTACACAGAGTAAAATTACGTCTCAGATATTATAAACTGTAGTATTCTCTTTTTTTTGTTTTTTTTTTTCTTTTGAAAAGTGAAGGGAATATCAAAATTGTTTGCTAAATTTCAAATATTACATGGCTCTGAAATGTAGGAAAGAAATTATCCTGAATCTGAAGGAACAGTATCTTCCTTCAAAAATGTTAAGTACCCACATTTTCTTGTACTATTATCAAACAAGCTCTCAGGGGCTCGTGCTGCCATTTTCTTCACATGCTTGCTCACTGAGAAAGGCAATTGGACTTTGAACACTCCTTGGTTATCTGTCTTCACTTGGGCTTGAAAGCTGGGTTTTGATGAAGTCTGATCTTTGCACTCCTTGGGACCTTGGAGACTTGGAGTGCTGCCTCACAATCAGGATTCCAATCTACCACCCTACAATGTGACCGCTTCATTGTTTTGAAGAATGGTAAGCATTTGTCTGTGAGTCTAGCGATGAATCGAGAAAGTGCCGTTAACTTTCCTTGCAAGCTTTGCAAGTCAACTTTCTTCTCAAGAGATTTCATGCTTATGACTGCATGTATCTTGTCAGGGTTGGCCTCAGTTGCTAGCGAGAATGTACCCAAGGAACTTGCTAGCGGTGACCCTAAAGAAAACCGGTCACCATCCATAGTAAATAATTGGGTTTTGCTTATAGATGTTTCTAGGAGGACCACCAAATCTGGCAGAGGATCCTGAACAAATTGCAGACAAGAGAGCATATGAAGATTCAAGACCACCTCTCTACTCTTATTTGTTCCCGGAACCAATTAGAAAGTGAGTTTTCTTGTAACTAGTATATAAATTGTTTAACAAGCACAAGTATATAACTTACAGCCATATACTACAAGAACATGTCCTAGGCTTTTTTTTATAGGAAACCCGGAACGAAGAGATATGCAGAGTGCATTCATGAGTTTCGTCCTTGGCGATATATCTCAGAGCCTCCAGATGATGCTGTTGACATACATATCACTACGGATAAGAAGAAGCAAAAACTCAAGTGAACACAGGACTAATCAATAACATGCAACTGATTGAGGCGGTCGTGATAGCCAGAGACAAATTCAAACAGAATGACAACAAACCTTGCAGTGAAACTTAAACAAGATGAGGAGGAATCATTGTTGCTAATCTTCTAAATGGATTGGATTTCTATCAAGCTCCAAGGTCTTTGAGCTAGATTGAAGCAAAATCTGAAAAACCAAAAGAACCCTTCTTAGAATGCTGTAGCAAAACATGTCTGGACAAACCTATTCTGTGGTTAGTACACGACCACTTGGCATATGAGTGCAACATATATATAATGTGATTTTGTAGTTGATCACAAGTCAATAACCTATGAACCATAATCTAGAAGGGAAAACATTACAGAAATCCATTGATGACAGTGGACCATACTTTTGGGTACATAAGCATTGATAATCAGTTAGTGGTGATAGTGGTGAGGGGATGATGCTTGACAGTGATATCTGAGGCATGGTATTGTGACAATTGTGATGACAGCAATGATTTTCTTTCCTAAAATCTCTATGTTCTGTCAACCAGTCAAATCTCACCATTTATAATTAGAAAATAACATCCAATTATTTGGGCCTTTTTGATCGAATTTTGGCACCAGTTAGAATCTTACTATGAAATCATTTTGGGAACTAACAAACACTTCTTATGATTCCACAACATAAGATACCTTGGCGACATGAAGTTTGAAATCCTTTCCTAGTCCTACATCTCATCTCAGACTCCCAAACTGCGACGCACATAATTTTCTACATGTCCAAATGACAATAAATAGTGAGAACTTAAACCCAATTCTACCGATCTTTACTATATTACTTCAAAGAAAATAGAACCTTGGTTTTTCGGTACCTTGAAATAAAGAGTAATTTTAGAACGCCTCTTTACTATGGCAATGAAGTAAATGAGTTAACATCAACAATTATACATGAGCTAACAGCAATATCTTCTCTTCCAAAAAACAGCAATATCTTGATTTATAACTCACACCATCAGGATCTTGAGAGTGCTTGCAAAAACTTCAACAAACTTTCTCAGCCTCCACAGATACAGCACTATGAGAGTCACAATCTGGTGCCAATCCAAATTTTAATCTCCTATAAGCACAGCCAAGTGACAGATATTGGTTTTGATCTACTATGCATTTGCCGACAATCCTGTTTCTTCATGAATTACAGAACTAGCACCTGCAAATGAAGCTTCTTTAGTATAGCAACAATGCTAATCAGATCTCAAATCAACTAATGCAGGCAAATATAATAGACCAATAAACAGTGGACAAAAACTTATAAGGCTTTTTTTCCCCCCTTTTCTTTTCTGGGATATGTTGATTCACTAAGAGCTTTGGCAATTTGTGCAAATGGTTATGATAAATCCTATAAAACAGGTTTGGATTAGTCTTTGGCTATCATGACCGCCTCAAGCAATTGTAAGACCATTGTCAATTGCTAGTTCCAGAAATTACGCAGTGAAGGAAAGTGGTATAGCCTAAATTTTCTAGATCAACAAATCAAATTGCATCTCCATATGTGCTCTAGTCCCTGAGATCCTTACAAAAAATGCAGGGATTAATAACCGTGACAGTCACAACTGGATAACTAAAAACCTTCATTACCTGCGTAAAGTGATAATCTAATCACCTCCGTATGACAATCAAAGTCAAACTAAACCACTGATAACAGAGAAGGTAGTCAGAAGCCATAACTGATTTGTCTATGTTGCACAGCTCTTGTTGACGATGAATTTTTATCAGCATATTCTTGTCACAGAAAAACAGTTGACCAAAAATCCATTGCCTCCCAAATGAAAGCATCTAATAAGAATCTTTGAAGTTTATAGCGGTGAAGAGGTGGGATTGCTTTGGGAGAGAGTTGGGTTTTGGGCGTCTCTATGGGCTTCTGTTTCTGGCGAGTATAGGAACTATAGCTTATCTTCTATCTTATCAGATCGGAATGCAGCTGTAGTTTAGGCTCTATCTAGGCTGTTTGCCTCGTCCACCTTTTTGTTTTTGCTTTTCTTGATCTTTCAATAAAAGCCGTTTCTTATCCAAAAAAAAAAAAAAAATTAAAGCATCTGATCTTGCTTATGGAATAGAATCTGAGGGGTATCTATTCCTCCTTGTGTACAAAAATTAATCCTAAACTGCATAGATAAAATATCACAGAAAACAAGATGTACCTTCTTTGAAAATAAGGCAGGTTCCAATAGTTTCGTCCCATTTTCCAGTCTGTGAGCAGACAACAATTAGACAAACAAAATCACGTCAGACCACAGCATCAACCTTCAAGCCATTCAGTAATTACCAATAACACTGAATGAAACAGATCACAGGGCTCAAACGAGGAAGACCGAAGTGTGTATTGGTATACAATACTACTATCCAACTGTCACGAATGTTTACTGTAAGAATAAATCATAAACATGCATCGGCTCATGGTTTATATAAAGCAATAGACACCAGATCATGAACTACGTTTTACCAGACAAGTGCTGTCATGAATTACATATATTTAGCATCCCATAGCTATTTGTAAATGTTTGGATATAAACTAACATGACCTGATTCCATGCAATCCGATTCATCATATAGGATACGTTCAAGGAAACTGAACCAAGATCAACCAATCATGTCTAGCCAGTCACTCAACCTTCAATCCAGTTCTTTGTCAATATTCTCTTGAATGACTTCCTTATTAGGTACATATCCCTCACTTTCCATTTGAAGTACCAAGCCATAAAGGATACCATGAATTAACTCCACGCCTGCTTGCATGGTATTCCCTGCTGAGAATATAAAAACCTTATTCTTAACCTGAATCCAGCTTTGCCCCCGGATTTTCCTTAAACCCTTTGCCTTCGCTGAGATCCTCACTTTTGCCGAGTCCTCCCATCTCCCGCTAGCAGCATAAATATTTGACATCAACATGTAGCTCCCGGCCATTTCCGAGTTCATATTGAATATATGGGTGGCAGTTTCTTCTGCAATATCTGTATTTTTGTGCATCCTACAAGAGTTGAGAAGAGCGCTCCAGACACAAGCATTGGGTTTCATTGGCATGTTTTTCACAATGTTGCTTCCTTCTTGCAATAACCCCGCACGGCCAAGAAGGTCAACCATGCATGCATAGTGCTCCATTTGGGGTTTTACACCATAAACTCCAATCATTTGGTCAAAAAGGAGGCGACCCTCGGTAACTAGCCCACCATGACTACAAGCAGAAAGAACAGCGATGAATGTTACATTGTCTGGCTTGAATCCCGTCTTGACCATCCTATGAAAAATTCTTAGAGCATTCTCACCGAGTCCATGCATCCCATAACCAGCAATCATTGTGTTCCACGAAATCAAGTCCTTACTGTCAATATTCTCAAATACTCTATGCCCTTCCTCAAAACTTCCACATTTTGTGTACATATTGATCAAGCCATTTCCGACCAAAATGTTGCTATCCATCAAAGCCCTTACCACATGACCATGAATTTCCCTGCCAAGATTAATTGCTGCTAATTCTGCACAAACAGATAATACGCTGGATATAGTGACACAATTGGGCAGTACTCCTGCTCTCTGCATCTGCCGAAAGAGTTCCAGAGACTTCTCTCCTTGTCCAGTGGACGAGAACCCTTGAATAACAGCACTCCAACTTATGATATTAGGTGTCATAACTGGATGAGCATCTAGCTGGGAAAATATTGCAAAAGCCTCATCACACAAACCAGATTCAGCATATGATGAGATCAAAGCATTCCAACTCACTAGGTTTTTGCTTTGCATCACCAAAAATAACTTGTATGCATTTTCTACATCTCCACATTTTCCATACATGCATATTAGTGCATTTTTCACAAACAAGTACTCTTCGAAACCACCTCTAACAACATATCCATGAATCTTCTTACCCTTGTCAACCACAGCCACATCAGCACATACAGATAACACCACAGCAAGCGCTTCAGCAGTTGTCTCAATTCCTCTAACCCTCATCATACCAAATAACTCCATGGTCTTCTCACCGCGGCCACAACGAGCATGACTTGACAATAATGATGTCCAAGTCACAGGGTTTGGCTCCAACCCATCTAACTCCATCCTATTAAAAATCTCAGATGCACCATCACAATCATAGTTAAAGGCATAGCTAGAAACCAGAGTATTCCAAGAAACATAGCTTCTCACGCTCATTTTATCAAACAGTTGGCAGGCATAGTCCATGTTACCAAGTTTCCCATACATTCCCATCAACTCATTGACAACATGGAGATGATTTTGAAAACCCATTTGTAAAACATGACTATGCACATTCTTGCATAGCCTAAATCTACCCATAAATGCACAGGCCCTAATAACCAGGGGAAGAGTAAACCCATCAGCCCAAACTCCAAGTCTTCGCATTTTATCATATATTTTAAGTGCTTTTTCATAAAATCCATGAGACACATTCGCTCTAAGAACTGCATTCCACAAGAGCATGTTGGATGTACCTTGAAACTGGGTGGAGTCAAAGACTTTCTGGGCATCAAAAACTAGCCCAAGACGTGCATAAACATTAATGAGTCGGGCTGCCAAGAACGCTGATTGACACCCGCCTGTCGTAACAATTTGAGTGTGAACTTGTTTACAGTGTTCAGGTAGAGTACATTGCCGGAGAAGGTGATCAAAGAAATTTACAATTTGGGTAGTAACGGATGGGGATGATATGATCTGGCTCGGGTAAATATGACGATATGTATTCATCCCAGCATAGACTACAAGCCTCTCAAATTAACAGTTAATAAAGGATTTTGTAGGCTATAAACTCACCAACTTCAATTTGTCATTTATAATCAGTACCGGATGCATTGTGTCTAAACCCTGAAAATCAAGACAATTCAATAATAAAATGACATTACAGCCAGTTTGAGCGCTTAAAAAACAAGGTATCGAAAATGAAAAAGAGGAACTCAAACCGAAAGAAACTTACAGAAAGAACATATGGTGCGTTTGCTGGTATCTGAAGCTGGGAGGAAACTGAACCAAGATCAAGCAATACATATTCTTCTTCATACTGATGTTCACTGCGATCAGTATCAACCTCCATACCCTAACCATATTACAGTCACACATTCAAACAACTCAGGCATGCATTAACCAAATGGAATCTGAAACTAAGTTGGGAATCAGGATGCAAACATTGATAAAAAACAAACACAAAATGGGTCATCTTCCAATTACTTAGTGAGCTCTTCTTTGCATAAAGCAATCAACCCAAATCATATTTTCACTCCTATCATATAATCCAATCACCAAAAAGCCATACTCAATCACAAAAATCCCAAAAACCAATACCACATAAATGCAACACATTCCTTCATAAATCTCAGAGTTGGAAAGCGAACCTCAAACCAGAAAAACAAGCTGCTCCAGTCCTTAGCAAAGTTGAAACCTTCTCAAGGATTAGGACTTCAGTCCTAGGATTTATGTTAGTTATCTGTCTGGGTTAAAAAGGCACAACCTTTTATAAGCCCAGTTACTCAAACAATACGACGTGTCGTTTCCGTTAGGCTGCTGCTTCAAATTGGACACCACCGCGCTGAAGCTTCATTGTTTCAAAGACACAAAAAAAAAAAAAGCAGAGAGGAATGGAGCATCAGTACTCGGGCGGAGGAGGAGGAGGAAGTGGGAGCTGGAATATGATCCCCAGCGTGCCGACCCACAGTAACCCTTCTACGCCGTCCAGTCAGGACCATCTCTACCTCCAACAACACCAACAGCAATTCCAGCACCAGCAACAACAACAGCGTCTTCTTCTCCAACAACAACAACAGCAGCAACAACAACAACAACAACAACAACAGCAACAGCAACAACAACAACAACAACAGCATCAGTCTCTCGCCTCCCACTTCCATCTCTTCCACGTATGCACCAGAATCCCAAAAAAAAAAAAAAAAAAAAACCTAATCTTGATTACTTGTGATTATGAATTGTCGTTGCTGAATGTGGGTGTTTTTGATTTGCGGTGAATTGCAGTTGGTGGAGAAGTTATCGGATTCGATTGAGAACGGGACGAGGGATCAGCAATCGGATGCATTGGTATGATTGAATTTTTTTCGTTTTGTCGTTCTGAATTTATCTTTGTGGATAATTTTGGGGGGGTGAATTTGAAATGCGTGATGGGTTTTGATAGGTCGCTGATTTGAACACCCATTTCGACAAGTGCCAGCAGCTGTTGAACTCCATATCCGGATCCATCCCCACCAAGGCTATGGTAATTGGCTATTTTTGATTGTTACTAGTCTACATTTCGTTAGATTGATAGTGTTGTGGTGGTGATTGTAGACGGTTGAGGGACAGAAGAAGAAGCTCGAAGAGAGTGAGCAATTGTTAAATCAGCGGAGGTATATACTACAACAGTCTAGCTTGCATCAACTAATGAGATGGTGTTCATGGTTTTTTGTGTTCTGAATTCAATTTCTGTGCAGGGACCTGAATAACAAGTACAAAAACTCTGTTGTTGACCTCCTCAAGTCTGAGCCGTAGCAAATTGTAATGTCACCCTTCTCTCATGTCTAGCCTTTCCTTGTTATTAACAGTAGAGCTCATAATTTTGTTGTCTTGTTGGCACTTGACTGCATGATGTTTAATGCGGGATGATGATAAGATTAAACAAGGTCTCAGTGTTATGTATCTAGTATCCATGCTCTTAACAGTTGCAAACTAAATTTAGGGGTGGGTGCTTATTTTGACTATGTTCTTGCATTTCATGGCTAAAGTTTCTTCTTGTTGCTCATTTTAGTCTACCATTATACACTTCGCATCAGACTTGCCTCACTAATCAGAATAATGTATCTTATGCTTAAGTGGCTTATTTTAACACTTCTAAACTAACCAAAGTTGAAATTAGACTCCTATTGCTCATGCAACTGTGCTCTGGCTTTTGCAAGTGTTTGCTCAGTGCTCATGTATTCGACTTGAAACTGTAGAAACTGGTCTAAGAAATCAAAATGATATCTGTAGGCTGAATGATATTTATGGTAAGTTGAAACACTTCCTCACTATCACTTTTGCATCTTGAAATCAGGTCCTGTAGTCTTTTTGCAGTTTGAGCTATGCACAACTGAAATTCTGAAGGCAAGCTGGAAAAGTTCCGTTGTACCAAATACTAGTTGATTGCAACAAAAAGGCTTTCTGAAGTTATGGTTGTACATTGGTACTGATCGACTCTGTATCCATCTGGTTTTAGCTAGGAAATTGTTGTAATTTCCTCTGCTGTTATTATCTTCTTAACATTTTAATGGAATGTGATGGGCTTTCAATGCTATGTGTAATGAATCCGAGCCCTTGACTTTGGGGTGCACTTTGGTCACTTTTTAAATCTAGGGAGTTTTCTCTACATCTGTTTCAGTGAATGAATGGAATTAACTAGACTAACAATATATACGAAGCAACGGCAGAACACATCTGAAGCCTATCTTGTAATATGAAATAAGCATGAGTCCTAATCCTTAAGACAAAATGCTTTAGCATGCATTTCAGAACATATACCGAATCGGGATGTGATTGAGGCTTGACTTCTGATGCCTAGATTTAAGATTCATTCATGTCATCAATGGTATATTTACTGGAGTTGACAACACTGTGACTACTTTTTCAATTTATTGAAGGCGTCTGGAATGCACCTGAATGTACTTTACACCAGAAGCTGTGTGCATCATGCACCCAAATCCCTTCTGCATTTGTTAAATGGTTTTTCTTCTTCCGTATCCTTGTTGCTGACTTGATCTAGACAATGAATCTGGTTGCCGTCATGTTATATAAGTCGGTTCTCATGGAATTGAAAAGTGATCTAGGTTTTCTTCACTGCCTGCACCGCTATCAGTGGCCATGACCCCCAGTCCAGTCTAAGGAGATATTTCCTTTCTTTCTTTTGACGAAATTGATTGATTGGATCCTCATGTATGAGGGTGAATTTGATATCCTAAACCAGTAAACCTATGCTCATACTGTATTGGATAACCCCGCACAGTGGCAACACCAAGCTCTTCAAATCTATACTATTATTAAGAGAAAAAAGCTTGCTCTTCAAAACTGAAAATTTTTAACCTTTATATATTAAAAAACTATGAAATTAATGTAATTAATTAATATGGATAATATAGTAAATTGCAAATAGAAAATAAATGAATAAAATTTTAAAAAATAGTAGAAAATGGTTTAATTTCTCTCCGCACATAGAGTGGGTGGGCCCAGTTAGTTTTGTTGAACCCCTTCATCGTTAACAAGGTATATGTGCACCTAAGACACGAGAGAACCATCGGAATTATCCTAATTGTTTTTGTTTTTTTTTTTTTTTTGAGAAAAGAAAATTGCATTTACGAAGCAATTGTCCTAGTTAGAATTATGTAAAACTGCAAATATTTATGGAGCAACTGATGTTTCGAGGGGCATATATGATTATATGGTACTAGAGCAGTCGTTTGTACTGCAGCTAGCAGGCCAATTTCGTGGGGTTCTTGTACTGAACCCTAAAGCTCGTGAACTCTTATCTATTGCTCATAACCTGAATTTTTTTAATCCAGTCCGCTGACTTCCCTCGCTATCAATTTGATAACTAGTTTAAATTCAGTTCCTACACTATATCCGTTTGATAACTAGTTTAACTTCTTGTTTTCTCTCGATATCTCTTTAAAGTTTAAACCGAGTCCATTTCCTATTGTTTATCCATTTCCCTCTTTCTCTCTCGCTAGGGTCCATTTCCAGCCGCCCATCTTGTTTCTGTAATCAAGAAGCCTGAAAAAGATATAATCTGCTGTCTTTCTATGTGTATGGCTATCAATAATGCACAAACTGACCTCCCTATTGTTAAACTTTCAACCCTACAAACCCTAAAAGCTAAAAATACCACAACCCTAACCACCCTCCTCCACAACCTAAAAATACCACAACCCCATAACCGATTCAGTTACGTACGTGTCCCTCCTCCCCTTCCATCTCTCCCCACCTCTCCTTCCCCTTTCCCCCTTTCACCTCCCTCTCGAAAATCCGGGAACCTCCAAAAAAGCAAAAACACCCTCCCCTCAGAAAAAAAAGCCTCATCATCAACCAAAAAAAAAAAAAAACCGACTCTCCTCTCACTCCCCCACCCCCGCCGGAAACGCAGCCGATATCTCACCTTCCCCCAATCCACAATCACCAAAACAAAACGATGAGCATCACTAGTGGCAGCATCGTCACTAGAACATCATCCCCAACAACACCCAACTCCTCCTCCTCCTCTTCGACCAAAGGCAACGGCAACACCCAGGCCTGCGCCGCCTGCAAGTACCAGCGCCGGAAGTGCGCCCCCGACTGCATACTCGCCCCTTATTTCCCTCACGACCGGCAGCGCCAGTTCCTCAACGCCCACAAGCTCTTCGGCGTCAGCAACATCACCAAGATCATCAAACACCTCGACCACCGGGACAAGGAGGAGGCCATGCGCACCATCATTTTCCAGTCCGACGTCCGCGCCTCCGACCCCGTCGGCGGATGCTACCGGATCATCCAGGAACTCCAGCGCCTCATCGAGTACAACAAGGCCGAGCTCGACATCGTCCTCCACCAACTCGCCATTTGCCGAGCACAGGCACAGCAGCAACAACAGCAGCCCATAATGCAGCAGATTCCGGAGGTCGGGGACACTACCTGCGCTGATCAGATGATTAGTGTTGACCCTCTGAGCCTGTACGGAAACCCTATGCATTTTCATTATCTTCAGCAGCAGCCTAATGTGCAAGTTACTGGGCAGCAGGATCAGGGTGCCCCCTATTTGTTTGTGCAAAATACTAATGGGAATAATGGGCACCAGCAGCAGCATATGGTACCGGAGGATATGAACATGTGGGCTATGCAGGATTCCATGTCGTCGTTGCATATTAAGCATGGGATGAATGCCGGTGACTGTGAAGATATCAAGCCCTTTGTTGACATTGCCTGTGATGATGATCAGAGGAATCATGAGATCAAGTTCCAGCCTGATGCAATTGGTGACCAGAGGTTTGTACTACCACCATCCACACAATTACTTGTACTATCCTAACGTGATAATTTAAGCGATTTACCGTTAGGAGTTCATCTTCTTTATTATGCCACGGAATTGTTAATTGAGTCAATAAATGACTCCACACAATTACTTGTACTATCCTAACGTGATAATTTAAGCGATTTACTTTAGGAGTTCATCTTCTTTATTATGCATATGGAATTGTTAATTGAGTCAATAAATGACCTAACTGGGATATTTTCTGGGATTTGGTCTAGAGGGAAAATTTACAGTATGAATGTATGATTGTATGTGCCAGTCGTATATTCTTCTCAGAATGCATCAACTTTTATGTAAAACCTAGTGTCCTAATGTTGCATGATTTACCAACATAGAAATTATATGTTATATATAACCTGCATATATATAACAGGCGCATGATTTACCAACTTTTGCTTTTCAAAAGTTGATCGGGGCACTATTTGTATCTATATATGGGGATATAGGTTTCATAGATACCCAGAGAAAGCTGGGTTGAGAATTATAACTTTCCTGCACCTCTGATGTCTTATATGACTAAGGAAACTAATTTCTTGTTTACTAATAAGATTCTAACTTAAAAGTGCAGTGATGAAGCATTGCTGAAGATAGAGGATGGCAATTTAAAAGATGATCAGCAGAGTGAGTCAGCTGCCCAACAAGTCCATCATCATTATCAGGATCATGGTGATCTGAAAGGTGAAGCTACTTTGTTCATGACCCTCACAAATTGTAGCAGTTGATGCATGAGAGTTGCGAAATAGCCCATGCAGCCAGAAGTAGTAACCCTCTGCCCTCCGCCTGTTTTTGATTTTTGTTGTTGTCACTTTTCTTAGGTTTGTAAACAGAGAGGAGAAAGCATGTGATTCTCTCACTCTTCTCCGGCTCATTTTTCACCCACAATAGATGTCTGAACTTTTGTATGAGAACTAAGCAGCAGGAACCTAAAATTGTATGTAATTCCTAGAAATATCAACATGTTCTTATCTTTTTTCCCCCTTTGGACCTTGGCTTTGCGATCCGAGAAAGCTTGGCTTTCTGTAAATTATAATAAAAATTGAGCTTTTCCAGGAGGACAGAAGCTAAGGCGAAGGCACGAAAGAAATAAGGAAACCCCCATGCTTTTCACTTATAAGCGACTTAAAATGACAGAGATCAAACAAATAATGTGAAATTTCAAGTTTCTATATGTAAACTGAACATACATTGTACAAACTCATTCTCATATATAAATAATGTAAAACTACTCTGCTGCTTTATATAGAACAATCAATTCGATCACTTTTGATGTAAATCCAACGGTAAAAATAATTATTTTTAAGTTGAGTTATTTTATTTTCGACCGTCAGATTTACATACAATGATGATTGAGCATAACTTTCTTGGTTAGTTACTAACCATATAAGCACCCACTTTATTTTTATATGCTATTTTTTATATATATTTTATCAATTATTAATTTATATATTCGCTGGTTCCTAAAGGATAACTAGAAAATTTATTATATCACGCATTTAGCGAGTTTCTTATTTTAGTACACCTGCCCGAGTTGGGACCGGAAAAAATTATTATGTAATCGAAGTTATTAATTTATCGAACATTCAAATATTGTGTTTTTTTTTTACCTTCTAAATTACACAAACTGTCACAATTTAAATACACTAATTATAGATTTTTTGTTGAGGGAAATTACTCATGAATGCCATTTTCCCCATAAATTAGCTCTTATTACTAATTTTCCCGATTTTTTTAATCAAGCCAGACAACTTTCATTCAACTCAAGCCAGAATGGCACAGATACGTACCTTCTCTTGCCATCTATGGGCAAGTCTAGGACGTGGCATGCTAGCACCACTCATTAGACAATCAGTGCTCACAAATGAAAGCAAGCCTATAACTATGAAAAATCTAGAACATAGTACATAGGCATAGTTCAACAAAAAACTAAAATCTCTCCTTGCCATCCAAGTTAAGGTGAGGAGGTTTGGCTGGGTCCAGCCTCCTGGATCCCAAATTCGAAACCCCATAGAAACATATCCCAAAACTTTGAGCTTCAAATTTGAATTTAGTTTTTGCAGCCAATTTTGTTTGGGCACCCAAAAGAAATTGGACACCCTAACACAATTGGGCCTCCAAAGTGATTTGGGCCACCCGACTAATCTGGGCACCCAACCCAAACTGGACTCTTCCTTCTTTGCGCCGGTCAACGTCGCCGTCGCCGCCTCCGCCACCGTCGCCCGTACAGGAAAGAAGCACCCAGATTGCATCGTTGCCGCTCCTTGAGACCGAATGCCTCCAATCGCCGTTATATGGTAGTAGGAGCCTCTACTGCGCCAAACCACATCCGGCATCAAGCCGATCCCTTTCATGGTCGAAACCGCTGCTGCACTTACGGGATGCCATCCACCACGATTTCCCGTCCAATGTGACCCAATCGTCGCCAACCCTGGCAACCCATCACCGGCCTTGAGCCGCGCTCTATTTGGTCGGATTCGACCAGAATCCTAACTGAAATTCTCCCTCGTTAATTTCCTCCAGCGTGAGAGTCCGGCAATTGCAAAACTATCCCTTTCCCCAGAAATTGTGGAGAGGCAGTCTGGTTGGGAGCTTGTCGACTGAGATCGACGTTGGGTCACCGCGAGGAGGCAGTGAGAGGCGGAGAAGATTCCGCTTGGGGTGGGCGCCGACCGGCGTTGCTTGGATTCCCAGCCATGACGGCTAGGGTTTGCTAGAATTCTGAAGAGGCTGCGTCGCATAGTTTGTGATGAGGATTTTTACTAATTTTCCCGATAAGTCTTATTATATAACCCAATTTTTTTTTTTTTTTAAAGTGAATTCATTGAAACTTTTAACGATTACAATCGTTTAGAATGGCATCCCGACAGACCTTGGGAGCAGACACAAGCCACAAACGACTTGAAGCTAGAGCTAAGCTAGAACAAACCTGTTGGTGTAGGAAGGTGTACTACACCAACAGGTTGTTCATGTACAATAAAGTACTGCTCTGAATCACTTATAGAGAAACTAACAAAAAACTGAAGGTAGATTTCCCGCCTCCTCAAGATAATTACCAACAATGAGATCATTGCCATGACCTTGAGATTTGAAGACCAAACCATCAGAATCTGCAATCCGGGCATGCAAGAGATCGGTAGACCAATCAAAACTATATTCGTCCCAGCACAAGTAACACTGTTCGCCATGCACGCAACTGTGGTACTCATAGTGTGATAACACTGAGACTCTTTATAGAATGTAGAAATGATCAATCTACCCTAACATAGAAACAACACGGCCAAAAAAAGAACTGAATCGAGCAAAATGCCTCCAGGGTCCTAAATTCAAATTATTGAAGAGATCAAGCCCAACAACTGGGCTCTACTTTGGGCCCAAAACCAGCCCACACCTACTCTGGACACCTTCCTGATCTGGAAAATCCGACTTTGGGCACCCAGGTGCAGCTGACCACCGCCAACCCTGGCCACACCTCCGGCGCTGACAAAGCCAACACCATCAGAACCTTCACCGTCGTCTTATATAACCCAATTGTTTTCCCACAAGAATAATATTATTGTCCCATGTCTTGTCAAATTTTGTTGGGATCATTTTACAAATTAATTAGCTTTTTTTTTTTTTTTTTTTTTTAGTTTTTGCAGGAACTCTCTCTTTTCTTTCTCGTTGTGGCAATCGACCCTTAGAACGGATGGACTTTGAATATTGGACAAATGCAACCGATTAAAAATGACCAGTTGAGAGTATTTAACCACAAATTCAAAACAAAATCAAATAGAAAATTATGAGATTAGAAAGGAAAAAAAAAGGTAAAAAGACGGTTTACGTTTTTTCTTCTTTTATTTCTTCTTCAAGAACCACTTCTCATTTTTCTTCAGAATGGTACTTGCGGATAAATCTTCCTTTACAATGAAGCCTTTTAACTGGAAAAGTCTGAAAACTGAACAACTAGGTATGATCCGCTTTTCCAAGCTATACGTTTGAACATCTGGAAATCCAGCAACATCTGCAAACCACGAACCCATTTTATTCAAAAAGCCTTCGCCATCTATATCTTGTATTTTTATTCTTGATAAGGCTGTTGAAATTTACCCCTAACGTTTACGCAACTGCGAATTTTTTTTCCTCAACTCTCACTTACAGTCAATTAAGCAATACTTTCACCTTTGTAGAGAAGGTATTATGGTCCTAGAATATCCAAGGAACTCGTGATCGTCATAATGAAAGAGTTCCGGAGACGTGAAGAAACGTTGTGAAGAGGCACGAGGAATCAAGAACTCATTGGTTTTTATATTGGCGCCAAAAAATATTACTGTGTTTGCTGCTTATTTCATTTTGTCAATTTTACAAATGTAGTTGCCTAAATATTTCAATTCTAGTCCCCATTTGCAGTTGTGGGCACAAATTTGATCTTTTTGGTCAAATACAATCCACATGGGTAACAGATTGTTACATAATATGCCGTATTGGCACTAAAGCCTGAGTTAGTCGACTGCATGTTAGTAGCCCCCATAATCTTCCATATTTGGCATCCGGCTGGGAGGCGTTTTCTCTGTTGGACTGTCCACTATAGCTGCCTCAGTTGTTGTCAATAGTAACGACACGCTGCAAATAGAGAATACACAGGTTTAAGATCGCAGCACACGGAATAAGTAAGAGTTTCATCGCAAAACAGACTGCCAATTTCACCTGGCTGCGTCTACCAAGGATGTTCTAACAACTTTCAGTGGATCAATGATTCCAGCCTCGACCATGTCAACATATTCACCTAGTTCAGCACAAGCACCAAGGTTAATGGAATGGAGAACACTCTGAAAACTTGAACTTATGAAAAGAATAATGAAACACAAGTTGAACAATGCAACTCTGATGTTAGGTTCTGATATTAGGACTATCATGCATATTTCTGATGTTAGGTTCTGATATTAGGACTATCATGCATATTTCAAATGCTTTCATCCGTTACTGACATGAAACTGCTTAAAACTCAAGGTGGCAACATAAAGCATCAACCAATTTTGTAGACAAATTCAGCACAACAAGACCAGGTATGAAATATCATAAAGAGGGTTAAAAAAGTTTGAAAAGGAAAAAAATGAATACAAGGGGAAAAGAACAAAATAAATAAACAAACCTTTGGCTGCATCATAACCCATTCTGTGATCATCTTGTTCCAGCAATTTACCAAGAACCAGAGCACCATCAAAACCAGCATTTTGAACTATAGTGAATGTAGGTGCCTGTTGCAAGCAAACAATATATACTATAAGGAACATCTGACATAAATAAACCGCCAAAAGATATGCCAAGATAATCCATCAAAGTAAACCTTAAGAGCATTCTGGATTATTTCTACTCCTCTTCTTTGGTCTTCATTTTGCGTTAGAATGTTCTTCAATGCTTTTGTAGCATACAGGAGAGCAACACCACCACCTAAACATAGAAACAAGAAGTATTTTGTTACTCTGAATGGAGGGACAAGAACATATTTAAACTAGGAAACTCAACCAACCTGGCAAGATACCCTCTTCCACCGCTGCTCTAGTAGCATTCAAAGCATCTGTTACCCGATCTTTCCTCTCCCCAACCTCTGCCTCACTAGCCCCTCCAACCTGTTACAAGAAAATATATTCTGAATCTGAGAGCATAAAATATGCAACATGGGGCAGCAATTCATAAAGGTGAATTTACACAACATTCATAATGGTGGATAAGATACCTTGAAAACGGCAACTCCACCAGATAGTTTTGACAGCCGCTCCTGTGCTTTCTCCTTGTCAAACACAGCAGTACTCTTCTCCATTGTCGTTCTCAACTGTAGAAGTATTGAGCTTTTAGATGACTCAAAGACTCCATGGAAGTTCCTCTAGTATATGTTTTGATATTAATAGATTTGAATATCTCAACCTTCATCGTGGTATTCATATTCGAACTCATTACTATGAATATGTAAATTAGAGTAAAGCAGCTCTCAAATTTATTAGCTGGCAGGATGTATTTTTTGCACTGACAACTTCAGGATATACAAAATAAGAATCACCTCTTCCCATAGAAAATAAATATTACTGAACACTTGGTAACTAATAAATGAGTAGGGTTAATATCAACAAGAAAATCAGTTTTTCCCAGGACCAATTATACAGCGAGTTCCTTGAATGGTGATATAACATGCCACCAAACTTGTGCTTTTGTGTGTGTGTGTGTGTGTGTGTGGGGAGGGTACATCAACTCCTGCTAGAGGTGTTGACAAGACTTTTTAAAACATTTTGCCAGGTATTTTCGGTCTATAAGATGGGCAAACATAAGGTATCTGATTTAGATCACAAGCAGCAGTTACATTAAGTGCTTTACAAAATTTCTAACAGCTGCATTCTTTAATTTGCATGTGCTCTTTCAGTAATCAGTATACAAGGTTACCATCTATTGCATCTAAAGCAGAAACTATGCCACTGCCTGAAGAAGGGGCCCATAGTGCATACTTAATCTGATATGATTTGGAAGACTTCTGTTCAGTGTGGGAGTTAAACCCAGTAAATAAAATACATAACACCATTTGGTAGACCAGATACATGGATAGATACATGGATACAAATCAACACAAGTGCATTAGACAGTTCATTAATTGAAGCATACCTCCTCGCATCTTTCTTCAATCAGCTTCTTATCACCACCTCCATTTAGAATGATTGTGTCATCAACAGATACAGTCACCTGTTACAAATTTAGTCATTAGGTCTCAGACACACAAGTTAAATATCCCATTCAGTAACATACGAACCTTTTTTGCAGTACCAAGTGTTTCAAGTTGGACTTTCTCGAGGGTTAAACCACGGTCTTCACTGATAACCTGTATAACAAGTATATTAATCATATCATTTCAAGTCAATGACTATACAATATGATGTTACCAAAACTATTTTTACCTCTCCGCCAGTGAGAACGGCAAGATCTTCTAAATTGGCCTTCCTGTTTTCTCCAAAACCAGGAGCTTTGATGGCACAAACCTGAGGAGACTCAACTAGTTAAAGTATTGCTTGCTTGTTGATACAAAAGTACAAGATCTATACTAAAAAAACATCAAGCCTACGAGGAAACAACAAACAAACAAACATGTTTATTCTCAATATTCCCCATGTAACATACCCAGTATAAACCAGACAGGTACTGAATGAGTTCATAGTTAGAACCAAAAAAGGAAAATCAACTTACATGTAGAAAAGTAAAAACCACATATTTAATATTCATTATGTGCGGAAACTGGCTGATTCACTATTATCCATTCACAAACAAGAGTAATAATATACAGAGACACACACACACACACACACACACACACAGATATATATATATATATATATATATATATATATATATATATATATATCTGTGTGTGTGTGTGTATTACTATAACTGAAATAAACAAGAAGAAAAAAAAGACAGACTTCTTGAATTATCCAATGCGAGAGCCAGCACGTCAAAAAGAAAAGTCAAGTCTCACCTTAACCCCAGCATGATGCTTGTTGAGTATAAGCATGGAAAGTGGATCACTTTCAACATCCTCAGCTACAACAAGAAGTGGTCTATTTTTCTGTTTAAAGTCAAATGGTAAGAAAAACAAGAAGTGGGTATCACTACCCATAAACTTCACTTATTTAAAATTTGATGGCAAAAGGTAACCAATCAGAAAAATGCTAATTACATTTACGGCCAGCTCTAGTATTCTCACGAGTGCAGTCATGTTTGAAATTCTTTTTTCATGAATGAGGATTAGTGGGTATTCCAATTCCTGCAAGCATTGATATCACAAAATTATAGATCAACAGACATCCAAAACCCTCGAGAATAGGTTATCTTTTTACTTTAACCACAACAAAAAGGCCTAAGAATATAGGTGGCACAGTCAAGATAAGAACTTACACATGTCTGAGTCTTTTGGTTAGTGATAAAATAGGGAGAAATATAACCTCTACCAAGCTTCATTCCTTCAACCACTTCCAATTCATTATCCAATGTATTCCCATCCTATAAAAGTATGTAAATTTGAGAAACCATAACACATAACATGTTAGAAAAACGTTATATTCTTTAGAGAAGATGCTTACAGCAACTGTAATGACTCCTTCCTTTCCAACTTTCTCCATTGCTCTTGCTATCAACTCTCCAATCTCTCGTTCGCCATTGGCAGAAATAGTGGCAACCTATTCATCATATATTTAATCATGATTCTCCAAGTAAAGATATATATATATATAAAGAGTTTTAGAAAATCAATGCAACATTATTCAAATTTTTTTTCATTTTGGAGAGGAAACATATAATAATTCAGTCAAAAGCAATGAACAATATCCATGATAAACAGTAGCACAAACACTGGAAACTAGCCACCCAGGCTTTACTCGGCATATCACAAGAGATATTATAGGAAAACTATAAGCAGCAAAACCAGATTAAGAGTACAACTTCTATGGAACTTAGGAAGTATTCGGTCAATTAGAGATTTGAAAAAGTTTTCTTAAAAGTATATTAACATCCATTTCCTATATATCTTTGTTGAGAAGCTCATTACCTGTGTAATCTCTTCTGGTGTGCTTATCATCAATGCTTTGCTTTTCAGATCAGTAACAATAGCATCAACTGCCATATTGATACCACTGCGCAAATCCATTGCATTTACCCCAGCAGCTATGGACTTGCAACCCTCTATGAGTATTGCTTGGGTCAAGACAGTTGCACATGTTGTACCTGCAGTCAGATAGTTAACAACTCTCCATGAAGTCAACGGAAATTCAAAAGAAACAACTACGGAGGCTCGCAAGTTTCAATTCAGGTACAAAAACAAAACAATAAAGTTACCACTCATGTTTATTACTCGATTTACATGACAATTCTAATGTTTTGAGCTTCTATTGCCTAGAAAGTAAACAAAATCAAAAACACTCAAGACGGCCTATTCCTTCCTCTCAAATTAGATTATGTACGTGGAGAAGAAAGTTGAGAAAGAATCTCACCATCTCCGGCAGCAGTATTAGTTGCTCTCGCAACCTGTTTCACGAGATTTGCTCCCACATCCTTGTACTTGTCCTGGAAACTAATGCTCTTTGCAACAGTAACACCGTCCTTTGTGACCTGGGGATTCTTGCCGCTTTTCTCAATAATCACATAGCGACCCTGAACCAATCAGCAAAAATGACATATAAGATAAAACCCTTTGACGAGACATCCTATCACTTGCTCATCATCATAGATTTTATGAAAAGAACATCATCCCATTCTCACTTTACAATGTAAGCAAACAAAGCAACACCAATGATAATTAGACTACACTTTCACATTTAGCTATTACAAGAAACTTTTCCTTTCCTAGTGTTCCAATTAGACATTGAGCTCTATACCAATGTACATTGTATCAATGAACTATCAAAGCATACACAGATGATCGAAATGGAAGAGTTTTAATCCAATACCTTTGGTCCCATGGTAACTTTGACAGCCTCTGCAACCTCAGAGACACCTTGCAACAAAGAGGCGCGAGCCCCAACCCCAAAGATGATATCTTTCGCCGCATAATTCCTATTGCATATAATCCTACTACCAATCTGTTCAACTCGTATCACCCATCAATTAGTGAATCAAAGGAATGAAATTTATAAGAAAAGGGATGAAGGGGTAGTGGTTACCAGTTTCTTGGTAGTGGAAGAAGCGACGGAGGAAGCTAATTTTGAAGCTATTCGATACATGGCTGGCCGGAAGTTGGAGGTACAGAGATACTGACAGTTTCAGTCAGGAGGAAACGAGAGAGGGGGTTTAGACTTCCTGCTTTCGTAGGGTTTTAGGCTTTAGAGATTATGGATTGGGCCTCTAGAACTTGGATGAGGTTTGGGAGTGTCAATTTCTTGTTTAAGACATGTCCAAATAAAAATATGTTTAAGGATGAATTGATATACTATTGAATTTACCAAGAAATAAGATCGTAAACTACAGTTCTATTGAATTGATTATGAATTGATATACTATTGAATTTACCAATTCATAGAAATAAGATCGTAGTTTGAGTGTGGGACTGAGCCTTCAAAATATTTATTATAATTGATCCTCGAAATTTTTTTTTTTTTAGGGAAATGGAATATATTCCAGTGATCGAAAAGATCATAACGACCGTACAAGGTCAATCTAGGGGATCCGGAGATCACCCATTACAAATCAATGCTCAACTGACTGCACAAGCAGTCAGGCTAAAACCCGAAAGGGAAAGTAAAAACTAAAATCTAAGAAGGAAAATGCAAAACTAAAAACCAAAAGGAAAAAGCCAAAACTAACAACTAAATTTATTCTAACATAACCCTAGTTCTCCGCATCTGCCTTGCCCCAAGCTAATCCTAAGACCATCATGGTGTACCCTTCCACCCGTCAATGCAGTGAACAGCCTTGATATAGGGTCATGTTGAGTCTAGCCCGCAGCAAGCCTACCGAAAGGCCCGACCCAACTTCTGCCCAAATCAGAAAGAGGAGGGAAAGTGGGCTTAAGCCCACACCCAGCCCAACTCCCACTGCCCTCACTTTGAATTTTGGACCGGAGAGCACCGGAACCCTAGCTAGTAGGCTTGCCGGAGCCGCTGCTATCCCGACACAACCGGCCTCTGCCATTCCAGCACTTCCGGCGGTCGGCCTCGCCCTTCAGCCATTGGAAGAATTAGACGGAGCCTGGTGTGGGTGGTCACCAAACCTCACCGGCAATCAAGTCCGCCTCTAAGCCTCGACCTGACTTCGCTCCCAAATCCGCTGCACTGATCCTATAACCACCGCCGACCCTCGTTTGCGGCGACTGCACGCACACCAATCCAGAACCCGACGTCGACACCAGTTCGATCCCCTCGCGTCAAAGCTCAGCCTCGGATCCGCGACCTTGGCTTCTCCATCGCAATTCGACAGGAGAAGTCTACCCCGCCTGCACTACCAAACCGAGATAGCGACGCCGGAGTGTCACAGGCAAACGGAGGAAGCCGCTGCCCTGCTTCACGAAACTAGGGTTTCGGAATCCAGCTCCGCGAAAAGTGGAGCGCTTATAAACCGAAGCTTTTTTAATTGATCCTCGAAATTTACATTTGCAATTTAATGTTCAATTCACATAGTGATGTTCTTTTAGAAGTACCATCCTCTATGTAGTTTACGATCTTATTTGGGACAACTTTTGAATTAGCTAAAAGCGCTTTTAAATTTAATGCTTTTAATTATTTTAATTCTTGGTAAATTCAATAGTATATCAATTCATAATCAAGAAATAGAATTGGACATAGTTTGAGTGTGGGACTGAGCCTTCAGTTCCAGTGTTATTTTTCTTTTTTTTTTCTTTTTGGGTAATGCATGTGTATATATTTGGCTACTTTAGTGAGTTATTACTAAAGTGTTTTTTTTTTTTTGAATGAAATAGGTCATCCATTAATAAAATTCAGCAAACGTTACAAGAAATGACACACCCCTAGGAATCGTCAGAAAGACTCGTTTTCATAGTACACTAAACCAACCTCTGCTAAGAGAATAACAAGTCACCCAATACACCCATGTACCTTTTAACATGAGCCTACAAACAAAAACTTAAAACTCCGAAGTAAACTAAAAAAATCAACTGAGTACCAAATTCATGCGACCAAAATAAAAACTTAAATAATATTATCTTTAGAGATAGGCTGATAGGCAAGGGAGTTTCACCCTCCTCCACTAAGTTGCTAATGTCCGTTGCCTCATCAGCAACTTTAGTGAGTCATTACTAGAGTGTTACATAAACTAGCTAGAGCCTATATTTCTAAAGCAATAAAATTGGTGTTGCTAATTGTGTACCGATCAAAGTAAATGTTGAGCAAAGAACAGTTATTAAGAAGCCTTACACAAATTTATGGCATATCTATCCTCTTTTGAGAGACAATAGGAAGATTAAGCTTGAGAAGCCTCTGTGGATTTGGAGTTTGGTCAAGAGAAAGTGTAACGCTGCGGCGGATTGGCTTGCTACGCGAGCTAAAATGGGGGTGGATTTGGGAGATTGGATCAATCAACCTCCACTTTCATTGATGCAGGTTCTTAAAACTGACGGCTTGCCTGCTCCTCCTTTGTTAGTTTAGTTTCTAGCTTCAGTTAGTTGTTTGTTTGTTTCTTTTGCTTTTGTATCTTCTTTTGTTTCGTTTGCTGCGTTTGTAGCTTTAATGAAGTATTCATTGCCAAAAAAAAAAGACTAGATAGCTAGAGGTGTAAATGAGCCGAGCCGGAGCGAATACCAAGGTGATCATGTTCGGCTCATTTGTTTTTTATCGAGCTCGAGCCGAGCTGAAGCTTGAATTTTTTTTTCCATGCTCAAGCTCGGCTCGGCTTGAATATTTTTCTTAAGCCTGAGCTAGGCTAGGCTCGGCTCAATTTATTGGACGAGCTCGAGCTTGAATATGCTCGTCTTGGCTCTTTTGACTTTAAATTTAAAAAAAAAATAAATAAATAAATTTTCTAAATAATAATCCAAATTTGATGTCTAACCATCACACAAATCCCTTTTGAATTTATTGTAATATATTTTACTTAAATGCTCAAATTCTCTTCCAATTGAAAATTAAAGGAAGATAATAAAAAGAGTTAAAGATTTGAGATTAGAAAAATTATATTTTTATTTATATTGTAAATTTTCATGAGTCGAGTTTGAATACATGTTGAGTTTTAACAAACTCGAGTTGCTCACGAGCTAGACGAGCCGAATATATTATTGTTCAAGCTCGGCTCGTTATTTTGTCGAGCTTATTATTGAGCTCAAGCTCGGCTCATTTATCTTACGAACACGAGCCGAACGAGCTAAAATCGAGCCGAATACGAGTCGAACACGAGCTGTATCGAGCCTATTTACAGCCCTATAGATAGCCACTTATTACGAGAGGGAAAAATGGAATAAAAGAAAAAAAATCCTAGAAACAATCCAACATTCCTAATCTCTTCAGCCGCCCTCATCGAGTCGTGATACAGAAATTTGATTGGACTCCAAGGTAGATTACTGCAAAGCTGACGAAAGACCCAATTTCCCATACCCACTTTCCTCCTTCCTTGTCCCTAGATTCTAACCGGAACTAAACTTCTAGACGGGATCCCGGCCGCCTCTAATTTAGGTGTTGCTGACCCTCCAAGAAAAGAAAAAACCAAATGCCATAGCCAACGTTTGTTGCGACCATCGGCGGCCCCCATGATTTCGACCCGACCCCCCATCAACCTCGGAACCAGCCGATTGCCCACCACAAAACTGATGAACCTCTTCGCATTAAAAACAAGATGAAAACCACAATCAAAACCCTATCAGCTCTACTTAGGTTGGCTGATAAAAACCCTAATGTATCACGGTCGTACACTTGAAACAAAAAGGTTCGTTGGGTGTCAGTTGTCCGCAACCTATCAAACTCGTAGGAGGAAGCGAAGACATCACATAGTGGTTCGAGAAGACCAGTCGCACAGATCCATCGATTGGGGAAAACGATGGCCATAGCATTGGCCATTGGGTGCTCGACATCAACATGTGTAGGGTTCTCAAGAGCGAGACCTATTGTTTCTCCTTTGCAAGCCACAAGGCGAGTCTTCCGAGCCCATTGTTATTTTACCAGAGTAAAACAGGTCTACTAAAATGATCAAAACTTTGATTAAAAAAAAGAAGATCAAAACTAAAATTAAAACAACATTATTTGGCATCTATTGTATATATATACCAAATAGGTGAAAACCACCCTGAATCATAAAATCTTTAAATCAGAAGACAACAGAAAAGTTAAGACTCAAAATGAGAAAATTAAGGACTATGAACATTATATGTATCTAATGAGTGGTACCAAATCGGATTCTGTTGCCAACCCAAAATATATATATACCATCATCATGATGGAGGGTCGATCATTAATTACAATGTACGAGTCTAACGTTATATTACTGCACATTTTCATGTTCAAAGGCAATCTGCTTGGTAGGTGCACGAATGTGCATTATATATGCATGATTGCATATTTATGGACTGGCTTCCAAAGTCCGAAGCGGTGAAAGTCGGATATTGAAGTAAGCTACCCAACAATGAAAATTGATAAGTGAGAGTAAGATGAGATCAATACAGTAGGTAGCTTGAACCTAAATCTTACTTCACTTTCAAGTTTCAACAAACACAAACCACAACATCATCGATCAACAATTGCTTTAATTTCCATACAACTACATTCTAAGATATGGCCTAAGATATGCATATGCTTATATCCTTTAAGTCGTTGATAAGATATGGTAGCACTAGTAGTGCTTCTTGCACTTTCAAAAGAACATCGATCACAATCAAATTAAGTAATTAACCATTACTTGTTTGCACCCCTAAGCCAAATTTTGATTGGCTTAGCTGAGATACTCATGAGTGAAGCGTCTCTTTCTCCCTTCTGAGAGTAAAATTTGGTCATTTGACTCATTTTAATGGCAAGGGCCCTTTTAAAAAGAATTGAGGTTTTCTCCTTAACTAGTGAAATTAATTTCGATATGAGAATCTAGCGCTAGCAACTCCTAGGCCAGTTACATGCCTTCAAACCATAATCACTAAATTGTGAGGTTTAATTTGCACCCTAGCTAAGAGTTCTGGTTTTGTTTTTCTAACAAATTATATTGCATAAAAACTTGAGAATACAAAATGACTAGTTATATGCGAGTTGAGCTCAGTACTTTTTACATAACAACGAAAGACTATATGAGAATGAATGAAATTATTTACTTTATAAAAAAATAAAAAAAGATAATCATAAATTATAAGGTCAATTGACAAATCTATACCTACCACATGAAATTTAAAGTACCACCTTTCTAATTGTTTACAAAAAATCAATATTTACAAAAATCTCATAGTCTGATTAATTTTTACTGTTTATGAAAATGACACCGCGCCCAACAACATATTGACTTTTCTAAAACAATTACTATCTTCCTCTGAAAAGCTGGCTAAATAGAAAAGCTACTACGTGGAACACAGAAAGCTAATACTCTAACGCCAAAAATCCAAAAGTTATTAACTGAACCCCAAAACTACTCGATCTTCAAAGCTCAAACACAAAAGCTACCAACCCAAACTCTAAACTTATAACAGTACGTTTGATTAGTTGTATTTTGTTTGGACTCTCGATATGAGTCTCTCTAAATGAGGAGTTGTTGAAGATGCGGTTTAACCGATTAGATACAATTGTTTTAAGGTTCGAGTTCAAACATACTCGAAAATTCTATTCTTAACACAAGTGCCAAAAAAAAAAAAAAAAGCTTTTAGATTCAAGTTCATAAAATTTATTCATACAAGGGTGCGTCTGGGCTACGCCGGGCGTACGCTACTCTGAAGTGGGGCCCAGTTGAGTGGGTCGTTCCTGTCCACAAGTTTTGAAAGAGAAGGGCAACTATGTAATTTCCCAGATAACGACTGTTATTAGTAAAATTACTCCGTTACTCATTACCTTGGAAAGCTGATGCTTTCTTTACTGGGGCTACAGATGTTGCTGTCAAGTTTCGAATTCCAAGGCTGTACTTCCATGGAACCAGTTTCTTCCCATCTGATTAACAACGTTTTGTCATTCCTAATCTGCCTGATGTGATTAGGATGTATAGAAGCCAATTACCAATTTTTCCCCATCAAGATGGTGAGTCAAAATTCATGAAGATGGTCAAAGTATCTTATGAAAGCGAAGAAATGAGCCGCCGTGAAAAGGTATTTCGGTGGTGGCCGAAACCACTCCAAATTCCATACTCAAACCCCAAGGCAAAGCAAATCACCACATACCCAGAAAAGCTCCAAGCTAGCCAAAGGCACCACATTTATGCTTAAAGCCTAAAACCACTTCTGGGCTTTCTTCTTCATTACCCATAACAGAGACCCAAGTCTTTGCATTTTACCATTTTCAGTTTCAGTCATATTATATTATGGGCTAAATACTGGTTACTATCCTGTGGTTTAGGTCCAAAATCAATTCAGTCCCTGGACTTCTAATTTTATCAAAAACACCCCTGCAGTTTCAATTTTGATCTAATAGGTTCAATCTGTTAGTCTTCCGATAATTAAGTCATTTAACTTGTTGACGTGACTCATATATGGCATATGTTTTATGATGTGGTGTTGAGGTGGCATACATAGTCAATTTAGGAGTGGGTCTCACTATTAGAAATCTATCAAATAAAAAGTTTTTCATCAAATAATCCAACTATAAGTTAAACCCATATCAGAATATTAACGAATTGGACCTATTAGATCAAAATTGAAAGTACAGGGGTGTTTTTGATGAAATTAGAAGTCCAGGGACTGAATTGATTTTGGACCTAAACCACAGGGTAGTAACCAGTATTTAGCCCTTATATTATTGGGTTTCTTGTTTGTAATTGTTATTGAAATTTAACAAACACCTCTTAGTTTTGGTGGTTGGTAATTTCCCAGCACAGATGGAATGGGTTTTGATTCAATTCATGGGGAGATTCCTGAAGCTTGTCGTGCTTGAAATGTTTGAAGTATTTGGATCTTGGGAACAATTATTTACCTGGCAATCTTACTAATTTCACCAATCTTTGGTGTTTTTCAATCTTGGATCAAAACAATTTTCGGGTCTGCCTGGTTTCTCTACTTGCCGGCAGTCTCTCTGAGTTTTGAATCTAGCTAACAATTCTGTGGTCTGAGGCATACTGACATGTTGCTTCACTTTAAGCTTTGCAACATCTAAACCTCTCATTCAATCAATTGACTTATGAGATATCTTCGACACTTGTATTTTTTGGAGAAGCTTCTTCTCTGAGACTTGAGTAACAATGATATATCCAGTGGTCCTCTTCCCAGCAAGGTTGCAGAGACAACGGATAAATCCGGTCGAAGAAGATGTAGCCCATTGAAGGGCACGTGAGAGGGAGGTGGCTCAGTTAAAACTCATTTACCATAGACGTAGAATTGACATAAATGCCACTCCGTTAACAGACGTCTTCAGCGTAGCTGCCGTAGCATACGCCCGGCGTAGCTAAGAATTATGCCGCATACAATTTGTGTGTGTTCAATAGTGATTGAAGCGGTATTTTTTTTTTTTACCAACCATGCACTTTTAAATTAGTTGCAGGTTATATATTGCTGACAGAGCAATGTAATATATTGAGTAGTTAGGTCATTATATATGCATTTGACAAAGTCCAATGAATAATGCTGAACAGCACATTTCCATAACAACCAGCTTAGCTTAAATTAGCTAGGTTTCCCAATCACAGCAAGCAAACTGATAAATCATGATAGAGTTTGTTGCACATGGAATTCTGTAATTGGCAGCATACAAAGTGCTCTCCATGTTTTCAACATGCACGCCAAAACGAACAGTTCCTTTCGTTAGAAAACTTGCTCATTTGGGGTCCTACTTCAAAAGCTTCAAATTGACATACACTACCTTACAATTATTGAAGCTTCCCACCGACACTAACCTAACTTATAAACTTATAAATTAAGGAGACAAAGATAAACTTATAAATTAAGGACACTAACCTAACTTATAAACTTATAAATTAAGGAGACAAAGATAGAAATATTTATGCTTGTTTCATAGCTGAACTTCTCAAAATCCGAACGGGTTTGAATTATGAAAATTTAATGTAATAGTGAATCAATTGTAAACTTAGTTATTCACGACAAATTGTATGTATATTCTAACGAAAATTAATAAGAAATGATTTGAAAAACCTTTCAAGCTTTTTCCTTCTTTTATTAAGGAATTTGACTGTCCTCATTAAGTTTTAAAGTATTTTCACTTTACCAAAAATACATGGTAGTATCAGATTGACTTTTGCATAAAGTAACATGGTTGCACATGGAAAATTCCTACTATGCTGGTTTACAGGGTAACAAGCATTATGTGTGCCCATACCCTTCTCCCACCAAACTAACCACACAAAATGTTATTGACCAATAGGAAAGAAACTAACTAAAATGTTTTATAAATTTAATCCATATATTATATGCCTTGATATGTTAATTAATACCTAAGTAAACCCTAATTTCTAACAAAAGTCACATTTAAAACAATGATTTGTCAAATATACTTCTCGATCACCACTATCAAATAATGCATCTAACAGGGTCTTTACTTTGAATCTCATCGCATCTGGTACTTATCTCTTCCCTAAATTACTTTATGTTATGCCTCCGTACCAAATTGTGATTGATCAATAAGAAATACTGTTTTTTTTTTTTTTCTTGCACAAGTAATAGGAAGTAATGTTTAACGTTTTCAATAACTACGAAGTACAAAATAATTTTTTAAACGAAAATGTATCAACAGATTGACAACTTGCTAATTATGCCTAATACAAAATCATGATGTCAATCAGCAAACCTTTCTGTCCATTGAAAAAAGCATAATATACTCACAAGAATATCAAAGAAAATGAATATTACAAATCTTTCAAAAAAAAAAAACAAAAATATATCACAGACCTTTTTCCCTTTCCTCTCTTTCAGTACGTAGTTTCCCTCATACTCATACAGTCCATTTCCAGATCTTGACTCTAACATCAACTTTGCACTTGGCATTGCTAGTCGAAGCCTTCGCAGCAACTTTCGCAGTAGGAAGAGAAGTAACCTTAATCCCCTCGCAATGAACCCTAATTCCGATTTTCGGAGTCTTCACCCCGAAAACCTTCACTCTCACTTTGGTGTCAAGCCTCACCTTCAGTCCCAACCCAGCCTTGCTCTTCATCTCAGCCTTCAACGTGGTGACGTCACTGCTCTCGAGTGGTTTGCCGCTGCTTGTAATCCTAGCCTTCAGGAGAGTCGTGTTCTTCTTTCCGTGAGTGAAAGCCGGTATGGATCCGTCACCGACGTCTATATCGTCTTTTGAGAGGATGGAGATGGCGATGGGGTTGTAGAAGAAGACGAGTTTCTTGTTGGGGTTCCGGCCGGTGACGTTGATGTCAAAACGGGAGGTGAGCTGGTTGGAGGAGGTGAGGTTGAAGGTGGAGAGCTTGAGGGAGGTGACGGAGAAGGTCGGGCGTTGGGGCTTGTATATGAGGTAGAAAACAGCGCCGCATATGGCTCCAATGAAGATTTGGAGGATGAGAAGGAAAATGATCCAGAGGCAGCAAGAGCAGCAGCGGCTGCGGCTGCGGCGGTGGCGGTGGGGTTGAGGGCGGTAGGCAGGGCGCGCGTTGCTGTAGAGCTGCGCTTTCGTGGCGGGGAAGGCTGGGTTTGGGGCGGCCGCGCCGTTGGTGGCGGGCTTGGCAGATGGGTAGACTCTATCTGTCATGGTGGAGTGAGCGCTAAGAAAGAAAGAAAGAAAGAATTGAAAGGGTGTTTGATATTTTTGTGGGAGAGAAAATGAGGAATTAGAGAGTAGATAAAGCTGTCTTGGCTCAGAAAGAGAGAGAGAGAGAGAGACCAAGTATTTTGTGTTATAGAGAAAGAGAGAAAGGTGTGGAGGTGATGTAAAGGGTGGAATAAGTATAAGGTGAAATGGCAATTGGCAAAGGGAGGGAGACAGCAACATTATAACTAAAAGGAATTAGGTAATGGCCACGCACTTTGACTGGCGCGTGTAATAAGGAAATTATTTTGTAGTTTTGGATGAAGAAAATGAAAATCTTTCATTGTGATCGAGAAGGAATCTGTACTTGTACTGTAAACAATTCGTTAAAATCATAGTTTTGGAATTTTGGGTGACATGATATGCTTGGATGTACGTATCTTACCTTATTTTGCCAATGCCCTACAAGCAACAAGCTCTTGTACTTATTGTTCTATCCAAAATGGGTGCGTAGATCTTCTTGCTTTCTCATCTGTTATATGTTTTCACTAATTAGGTCAATCTGATGCAGAACTCAGTGTATGTGACTAATCTCAATATTGTCGTATAAGCTTATGATAGAACCAATGATGTTGTCAATAAAAACTATTGAGAATAGCTTGCAAATTAAAACACTATCCCGCAAAGCCAAAGATTGAATTCAAAGCACGGGGCAAAGCCAATTTTTATAGCTGAGGCTAAGATAGGATTCCTACTTTTCTAGCCTCATTTCTTCGGAAAAAAAAAAAAAAAAACATATAGCAGATTAGCAGCGTGGTTAATGTGATGGCTGCTTAGTTTAAGTTCTTTTGAGAATCTCTTTTCAGAGGAATTATTCTGTGGTTCCGGAGTACCATGTGGCACTGTCATGTGGTGGTCCAAGCTAATAATATCACTCAAATTTGGTAGGGACCATGCAGGAGGTGAAAAATAGAAATTAAATTAAGAGACCAATCATAAATATCTACTTGTCATATGAGCCAATAACATTAACCCGGACCACCACGTGTACCATGATCCGGGACCATGTTATAATTTCCCCTCTTTTCAATAGTATCCATAAGTACGTTTTTTTTTTTTTTTTTTTTTTTTGATACTAAAGGACTATAATTATATCCATAATTTACGTTGCATTGTGTACCGTTTATACAGCTCGGTATGACGCTTACTAGGAGTAATTATATTATTTTGCCACGTGTCTTTGGATACACCCTGCTCACTTGGTCCGTTGGAGGCATTTGAGTCTATGGACCAGATCCAGCGGCAATGGTTCTATCCTTGCAATAGAAGCATTGCATGCAATTATATAGGTCATGACTTCATCAATTGGTTTTTAGTATTTGCCACTTATGTATGCATTATGCAATAGTTCATGTGCCATGTTCTACTAGTAATTTTACTAATTGTGAATAAGATAAATAAATCATTGTATAATATTAATTTTTTTTTATTTTTTTTGATACTATGTTGTTTGATCAACTAGTAATAATCCTACTCGTTTTTAGACGATCCGTCTCTAGCAGCGCGCTCTGCTAGGGTTTGTGGAGCGGCGATCCTTCTTGTTTGTCGCGACCTACACCTACTCCATTCATGGAGAAAATCTCAGGTTTCGGCCTCCTCACCTTCGTCTTTGTTGTCTTCGGAGGTAGTTCTTGTGAAAAGAGTTTGGGTGCGGCTGAGGCCGTGTTGGTGGGCCAACGAACTGCTGGTACTGCATCGGTGGTTGGCGGTGCTTACGGGGTGGAGTGGGATCCGGGTAGGAGCCATGGTGATCTCAGTGGGTCGCCTCTTTCCGGCAGTGCTGCTGAAGCGGTGGTGATTCGGTGGGTGCGCAAGGGAGCTTTCTTCTGGTTGGATGGCATGCCGTTGTCGGTGCCGGGTCCGACTAGTGGAGCTATTGGAGTTGACGACTGTTGGGCTGGCGATCGGGTTTGCTTTCTGGCGTTTGTCGCAGCCGGTGGAGACTGGATTGGCTCCCAATCTGGGAGTCTGAGGACGTCCGGTGGTGTGGGGTGGCTGGGTTCGTTCAGGTCGGGTGTGATGGCGGCGGCCGTTACAAGATCGGCACTCTCCGTGGGTTGGTGGTGGCTTCAAGTCCTAGATCTGGAGAGGACGACCGGCGCCGCTGCTGAAGGAGATGGTGCCCTCCGACGGTGGCGTAGCTCAGCTTGCCGGAGTCGAGCTGGTGGGTTGGGTGCCTTGAGCACTTGTTCAGGGGACTGGAATTGGGCCTATTGTCTGGTGTCATGGCCTGCATTAAGGCTTTTTGGCTCTAGGTCCTGGGCTTGGTGGGCCTGCTGGGCTTATTTAATTTTAAAAGGGATGGAAGGTGATTTATCATCTTCCATTCCTAGCTTTTAGTTTTTTAATAGGTCTCAAAGCTCACATCCTCTGAGGGTTCATTTTACTTGCTTCGGAAGATGCTGATCTTTGTTTGGAATAAAGGTGCGTTATTTTCCTCAAAAGGTGGGTGTACTCGGGGTGGCCTGGGGCTTGTTCTTGTCATAGAATAGGTGTTTAGGGTTCTCTAAGGAACGATTCTTTCTGTCGACCCCATAGGGGTGTTTCATTTTTGTATTGCTTGCTGAATATATATAATGGGCTGACCTCTTTTCATCAAAAAAAAAAAAAAAAAAAAAAACTAGTAATAATCCTTGTAAAAGAAAAGCAAATATTCAAATAAACAAATGCTGTTATATTATTATATATATAACCAGCTGTTGTTCTGATCTGAAAATCTGAAATGCATAGTAGAGGATTTTTTTCAAATAAAAAAAAAAAAAAAACGAAAAGCATTTCTTCTGATTATTCACATTTTTTTTTTGAATCTGATTATTCACATTTCATACCCCATATTTGTTCTAAGGAAGCTTCTTCTAACTAGCTAAGACCAGGGACCAGCAAAAGTTATTTTAACCATACTTTAAGGATATATAACTCATTTTCTAAAGCAATGTGTACAATATAGGTAGAATTACTATTACATATATTTTTTAAGAAAATAGAATGTTTAGCACCTACCCGCCTTGATGAAGTTAATCAAAAGACAGATCTCTCGAGCTTCGATTTGACAGATCTATCGATCTTACCTGCTTTGTACTTGGTTTGTTTGACTGACTCCACTCAACCACTCTAGGCTGCCGCACGTGCGAACAAGATGTTCATCGTTCATCTTGCAAGTGAAGACCAGACCATTATATGCACCCAGATAAATCTTCCTACATGTTTTAGAATAAAAGCCTATAATCTTAAACCTTTGTAGCTTTAGTTTTAATGTACTGAACTTTATTATTGACGTAATAGTGCAATCTCATATCTAGCTGCTAAAACCTAAAAGTGCAATCATTTTGAATTCAAGCACGCAAAACCCCAGTAGATCGAGCGGCTGCTCTAGCCACACACCCACCGGTTTCTACCGTTTGTGGCCCTTCAATATTTTCCCTTAAAACCCTAGCAACATCAATTTCCCTCGACATTGGTTGCATTTTAGCATGTTTATGATGTTGATTTCGATGAATGTAGTTGTGATCAAATTTTTAATATAACTTTATTCCCCAACAAAAAGTTATCTAATATATTAGTCTTTTTGCAATCAACCCAACAATAGTTGCAAGCTTGGAACCAGCTGCAAACTTGACAGTATCCAAACTAGCTGTTAGGCTTTTCAATTCCTTAATAATTGACCGCAAGCTAGGCATGCAATTGTCAATAACCACCTAATTAACTAAACTAATTGATTCCTCACCTTCCATTGCATAATTTATTTATTTTGTTTGATATCATCCATCTGGACCTAGCATATTTATTGTTTTCTTAAATCACACATCATTTCCGGGAGCTTCTATTTTTTATATCTTCATGCCTGAATCTCAAAAAAGATAAAGGCACCTACGAAATTTTTTAGTTAGCCCTATGAGCCTACATCAAAACATTTCTTTGATCACCCTTAATAACTCTAACCTGTAACCTTAGAATAATTATATCTTTACCTGAGTCGAAAAAATCTAGTGGACCTAAACTTGAGACGTACATACGTGACGATACATTGAAGATGATGGAGCAAAGCAAGAGTGGGGAAGCCAATCCTTATCCAAAGGAAGTTGTAGACGTGAGAAATTTGAAAAAAAAAAAAAAAACAGAAGCAATTGAATAATAATAATAATAATAAAAGAGACAGAAAATGTATTGGTGTTCAAGGCCAAAAAAAAAGATTCATTTGGAAATGTATTGGTGTTCAAGGCAAAAAAAAAAAAAAAAGAGTTTCAAGGTTCATTTGGATTTGGTTCCCTATTTGTAAAGAAGGCATTTATTTAGAAGTGAAGGAACAATATTGTGAAGAATCCGGCCTTTGTCATACTTTACAAGAAGATACAAGTGGTTAGAATGAAACGGAGGCCCAACACAATGACATCCGGCCCTTTTTAAGGTTACTTGAAGAAGTTCAAAACGTCAAGCCTTGGGATATACAAAGAGAAAACGTCTATCTTATCAATAAGTTCTACTAGGTTTTTAGAATCCTTTGTTGAAATTCTTATCCCTTCATTTTTTTTAAATCTTAAGCCTTGCCCTATTACAACCTTAATCGAAGACCTCGTTGATCCTTAAAGACAACAATTGATCTGTGGAGATAAGATACAAGAAATAAGTATATGATTTAGGTCAATTTGTGCAAGTAGTTGGTATCCTTCATGAATTCTTTGAAAAAATATTTCACAAAAAGTAGTTGTGCAAGTAGTTGTTCATCCGCCACCATATTTTTCTTCTTTTTAATTTTTTTTCTATTATACCATGCTTTGTTTTGTGTTTCTAAAACTATGTGTAACTAACTTCCTTTTTGTTAGGGGCGAAGTTTGAAGCCTCAATTATGTGATAAACTCTATTTATGCACTCTTAGCTAGTTTTGAAAATTTTGTTTATGAGATTGATTATTTGATTTCGTTAAATACATATCTTTTATATTTTTATATTCTTTGGATGCATACTTAGGATATGAGCATGTAATTTGAACTAGGATAGAAGTAGTTCACCCAATAGTTTTGTGTTCTATGTTCGTAAGTAGCGGCAACTTTTAGACGAAAGCTAAATCAAACAATTAGAATTGCATGCTAAGTAGGCGTTCCACACTAGGATGTTGCTCTATAATCAATCAAACTTCCATATGATCTTAATGCTTCAAATATGATGTTGCTATGATAGCGTTCTATACCTTGATTACGTATTTGACAGACTTAGCTATGATGCGTTCACGTAGACTAAGTAATTAAGGGAAGTAAAATAAGGGACATTGTTTGCTTAAACTTGTTTCTTGATTATATTATTTCTCATACATTTAGTAATTGGTTAGGATGCATAATTTGTTTTGATCGTAATTGGTGGTGAATAACTAAGGTTCTAACATTTTTATCATCTTAATTTCCAAAACTAAGGTTCTAACGTTTTTATCATCTTTCTTTAATTTGTGTCTTTCACAAAATCTAAACTCCCCCTTTTCTTGTTTGTGTTTTATTTATCTGTTTTATTTTTTTGTTAACTTGCAATCCCCTCTAGTTCTTGGCATGAGCGGTCCTCGCTTACTCTATACTATACTAACGATTTCTTGCACGGGTTAAGTTGAACGTATCACAGATTAAACGTGATCGGCGAATCAAGATTCTTAATTACTTACCAAGTAGTACACTAAAG
Source organism: Rosa rugosa (assembly GCF_958449725.1). Classification (NCBI taxonomy): domain Eukaryota; kingdom Viridiplantae; phylum Streptophyta; class Magnoliopsida; order Rosales; family Rosaceae; genus Rosa; species Rosa rugosa. The sequence continues at coordinate 52,733,864 of NC_084820.1, read as the reverse complement.
AGATATGTTCCTACAAAACCTAGATAGCCGTCAGAAATTACAAAGAAGGAATCTTGAAATATGAAGACATAATAAAAGCATATAAGAAAAGGAGACCAGCCACACACACGCACAAAAAAATATGGAAGGATTATGTGGCGTTCAGTAACGTTTTCATGTATTTTTATCTTAGAAAATGAAAATAGGGTGAAAATGCATTCGGCAACTTACTCTTGAAAACATGGAAAATAAAAATAGAAAATATTTTCAACTTTTACTCAGAGAAACTGAAAAAAAACAAATTGACATTTTCACTTTTTCCTTCTCCTAGTTTAGAAAATATAGAGAATGTTTTTTCACACCAAAGTATTGAACACAATTTCTACCTGCAGATCATGACGTACTAAAAAAAAGGTAGAAAACAGACGAAGGCAGCAAAAGCTGGAAATCAGAAGGACTACGAGGGTCAGCATGCAAACTGGCGCGAATATTTCATTGAAGAACCATGGCAGCAGCCGCAGGGTGATGATGTAAGTTTGTTTAAAAATCAAATATAACAAAAATACAATTCCTACAGTTACTAATTCTAGCATCACAGAGATGCATTTATCATTCTGTGACAGATTTGGTACAAGCATTGTACCTGAAAGAGTACAAGGAAAAGATCCAAATATCGAGGCAGAAGTTCTTTGAAGAAGCTACAGAAGGAAAGGAGGAATCAGAGAGATACGAAACAAAACGGCACTTGAACATGCTTCAAAAAAAGGCTTGCTCATGTACAACAAACACCCACGCAATGTAAGTTTCGAACTACTTAATCTAAATCATGATTTCATATTATTAGGCATGTTTCAGATTCTGCTGTTTATATAACCATGACTTAAGGCATATTTGTCTTTGTTACAGATTATACATGGTCGGAGAATCAAGATACTCAAATACCAAGTATTGCATGGAAGGAATATGCTACTTCAAAATCTAAATGGCCAACCACTGCTGGGCGAGTTTGATTTTCACGATGAAATCAAAAAGTACAAAGGAGGAATTTTTAGACAGGAATATTTAATAGAAGCCGATCAGAAAAAAAGGCGAACACAATTTAAATGCAAAATATGCAGGAAAAGTGAGTTAACAATCTTCTATTCAAAATTACGTTCACATAAAAATCCAAAATGTTATGGTGATCAAGTTTTTGCTATATTCATTTTCTGATTCTAGTGAGACTTGAGAACTAAATGTGTTGATTATTATGTTCAACATTCGTATATACTAACAAGTGTTTATTTTTATCATATAGGTAAAAAAAAACCATTCTGGTGTGCCAGATGCGGATTTGATGGAAAGGAGAGGCACCAAGTGGTGCTAACAGGATATGATACTACAGTTGAAAATGAGCATTACCTGGAGTTCAGGAACACGTGGGGAGCAGGCTGGGGAGAGAACGGATATGGCAGAGTTCACTTACCTGCTACTAGAGACAGCAGTATGGAAACACAAGGAACTCTCAATATTGAGAGCAAAGCGTGGATCATTGATGTTTAAAATGGCCTACTACTAATTTGACACATAAATATATGCTTGACACAAACTTGACACAAATGAAGTGTCATTCCTAGCTTTACAAAATTTGAAACTGATTGCTTCATTAATGTCCACTAATGCTATTGTCCATTAAATAGAAAGTGTGCCCGTGTGATGCTGCGGGAAAAAAAAAAAAAAAAAACTCTTTACTAGGAAAACTACAATCGTTTTTCACCTCCTCCTCCCAAAGGGCAAAAACTAGGTTTTCTTCGTCCAGATCTGGGTTTTCTTCATCCAGACCTCCAATGGCAATGATCATGCTAGCCACCAGGAAAACGGTGTCCATCCTGTCCGCCAGGAAAACGGTGTCCATCCAGTCACAAATCTGCCAACGATCATGAACGAGAGAATGAAAGGAATAGTTTTTGTTCAAGTATAAACATACTTTTCCTGGGTTTTTTTTTAAATTTAATGTGCTTGGAAAAAAAAAATAGTTTTTGTTCAAGCATAAACATACTTTTCCACTTGTAAGACAAAAAACAAATGAAAGGAATATGAGAATTTTGTGAAGGCATGTTTGTCGATCATTGAAGGGAATATTTAGTGAAAAAATTAATCCCAAAGATATATAAACTGATCTCGTAGAACATCAAGAAATAAAAAAAGTCAACAACATCTATATTTTTTCAATAGCTGTGGCCATCTTGAGTTTTTGAAAGAAAATACAACTCTATCTTCTAGTTTGATCAAGGAAAATCTCAGGAACTTCCTGCCAAGTCTTTTGAATTCCCAAAATAAATACTGCAATAGCCATGAATAGTAAAGCTGTATAAGCAGTGCAGCAAATGTCTTCTTAAACTCCTTTCTAATAAATGTTCAAAAAAGAAAAAAACTCCTTTATGATAACATAGACAAAGATGACTGCTAGAACTATCCCCCGACAATATCAAAAAGTGTATCCAATTTAGCTAGAGCCTCCGTGAGAGTATGGGAACCATGAATCAGGTAACACATTCTATTCAAATTCACCCAAAAAAGTAATTAGGGCAAAAGTTATAAATGGTCCCCGTGGTTTGGGGTCATAGCTATGTTTGCCCTTCTGGTTTAAAAATATTCAATTTTGGTCCTTGGGTTTCATTAATCAACTAATCTTAGTCCAACTATAACATTCCGTCTAACACCGTTAGTAAGGCTCTCATGTCCGCGTCACATGCCGGGGTATTTTTGTCTTTTGCATTTAAACCTCAGTTACCCACTCCTTGTTTACAACTCCACGTTTCAACTATCTTCTTAAAACGGCTTTTTGGAATACCAAAAGATCAATCAAATTCCATTGCATATCTTCTTCATCAGATGACTATCTCCTCTATGAAACTCGATAGAGGGCCTCCTAACCCAAGTTAGAATATCCTAATCTGTCTTTGTGATTTTTTTGTTTGTTTAGAATGTGGTTAGCCAAAAAGTTACATTTTGAGCGTTTGAATTCTAAGTTATCTATCATTCTTTATAGGGCGCCCTTCTTTATACAAAGGCTATGTAGTGAATTTTAAGTGCATGATTTATATAGTACTGTTGGGTGATTTGATGAAATAGCAAATACATTAATTATTGTTTGTGGACAAAGGAAGAACACTTTAGCTAGAGTTTGTTTAATGTTATATATTATTAAACAATTGTGAACTTGTATGAACAAACCTGAGATGCATACTGATACGAAATTGAGCATCAGAGCAACAATGTTAATCTTAATCAGAATTGAACAAAATTTTGAATGATGATATAAACTGCACGACCCCATCTTGCAACATTCACTATACTAGTATTCAAATAAAGAGTGAAGATAATGATTATAATCTAGAATTGGAATCTTCAAAGTGATTATACTGATGTATAATTGTATACAAGTTGGAACCTTTTTCTTTTTATTTGTTTTGTCGTTACTGATCTGTTATTTACAAATCTTTAATCAAACTGAAGGTAATGGTACATTGAATTATAATTGGGATGAGATTTCTGATGACTTGCTCTCTCAACTCCCAGCTAAGTTGTTTAACCAAGTTCCTAGTCATGATCAACCTACTGGATTGTCAACGTCTCAATATTCTTGGGAAATGGAGCATGGATTAAATGAAGAAGATGGGGATTTGACTGAAGAAGAGAATTATGTAGAAGAAGAGGAGAGCTTGTATGATAATTTTGTGCAAAATGAAGGGGAAGATGATAAGTTGCAACAGAAGCCTCAATATGAATATGGAAGTGAAAGTGATGACTCAGATTACGAGTTGTATGATGAAGAAAATGATGTTGCCATAGAGGATGATCATCTATTTGATAATAATGTTGTGTTGACTCCATTAGGGAGACCAAATGTTGAAGATGAAGATAGTTTTCCGCTGAACCTTTCACAAGAGACTGTGTTAGAGGAGGACTATACTATGGAGTCTGGTTCCTTATTACCATTAAACTTCATGCAAGATGACATTGTCTCAGAGAAAGAATATAATTCAGATGATTTGAACAGTAGTCCGATGAATTCAGAGGATGATGAAGAAGGAATGGCTAAATATCCTGAGTTTAACGCTGCCACAGATTTGAAGAACCCTGTTTTTGTTATAGGGATGTTATTTGCTACAAAAAATGATGTGAATGAAGCAATTAAGGAGTATTCAATCAAAGGGGGTTATGAGACAACTATAAAAAAGAATGACAAGACTAGGATGACTGCAAAGTGTATCCCAGGTTGTCCTTGGAAAATTCATGCATCTCCGAACGAAGAAGGTACGTGGCAAATCAAATCTCTGTTAAATGTGCACAACTGCAGCAGGCAATATAAAAACAAGCATGTCACCTAGAAGTATATTGCCAAAAAATGGTTGGATCGATTTAGAGATGACTCTAAGTTATCCTTAAAAACTTTGAAATCGACTGTGAGGAGAGAAATTGAAGTGGATGTATCTCATGGTCAGTGTACTAGGGGAAGACAAGAAGCCACTAAAATAATTGAAGGAAGCTATAAAGAGCAGTATAGTAGGATATGGGAGTACTGTGCAGAAGTGAGGCAAACCAATAAGAATAGCAGTATGTTTGTGAGGGCTAATCCTCCATACTTTCAGAGGCTTTTTGTGTGTCTTGAAGCTTGTAAGAAAGGCTTCAAAAAAGGGTGCAGGCCAATTATAGGAGTCGATGGATGTCATCTTAAAGGAGCATTTGGAGGTATTGAGTTCATATATTAACTTCCCTATATATATATAAATTTCTGATTACTCTAAATTAATATAAAGAAATTGAAGTTGTCAATACGTTATCACAGGGCAACTACTAGTTGCAGTTGGCATTGATTCCAATGACAATATGTATCCAATAGCCTATGCAGTGGTGGAGAGTGAAGATAAGGAAGCATGGTGTTGGTTTCTACAACTTCTAATTGAAGATCTTGGACCTGTTGAGATGCATGGATGGAATTTTGTCTCTGATCAACAAAAGGTAATTAATAAATTAATAGGATTTCCAATGTCCATTTAGTTTATCCTTATTAATCAAGTTATGAGTCATAAACAAAAGTATCTTGCTTGTTTTGTGCATAAGATCTAGGAAACAAAACGTAATTCGCTGAAAATTTTTGGCATTTTTTTCAGGGTTTAGATGAGGCTTTCAAAATTGCGGTACCAACGACAGATCATAGATGGTGTGTGAGACACTTGTACGGGAATTTCAAAAAGCTTCAGAAAGGTAAGGCTTTGAAAGACTTGTTGTGGAGTGCTGCTAGGGCACCTAATAATGCTGAGTTTGAGACGGAAATGATGAAGTTGAAGAAGTTGAGTAAACCTGCATATAACTGGTTGGTAGGAAAAGATCCTAGAAGATGGGCTAGGTCTAGGTTTACAAGCAGATTAAAGTGTGATATGCTTTTGAATAACCTATGTGAGACTTTCTGTTTGGCTCTAGTTTTGTTGCAGTTGGTCAACAGTCTCTTTTCTGCGCGGGCGTGCCAGCACCGTTCGGGTGCGGTCGTTGGGGGTATCCCTTGACCTGACTTCTTTTGAGTGACTGTAGACGAGGAGAGCACCAACCTTGTCGTGGGGGTCTTTTGTGCCTCGTGGTGAGGACTTTATCTTGTGTTACCAAGTCGATACTCAATGTTGTAGGTTAAGCAGAGAGAAATCATCGGGAAGTAGAGAGAACTTTCCAAATCGTGACTTTAGCTTAGCTGGTTTGCGAGGGCGTTACCCTTGCTTAGCTGGTTCGGTAACCGTTGTGGTCGTGGTACTACAGTCGGCTCCCGAGGAGACTAGGACCGAAGCACATTGACAGAGGGTTTGGTGGCACTGACAGTCGGCTCTTGAGAAGACTAGGACTGGAGTGTGATCACCGGTAAGAGAAGGAGAGGAGTTGCTCTTAGAGAGGGGTTGCTCTAGAGAGGCTTGGATAATCTTAGAGATTGTTGTTGAATTGTGTTGTCTATTGTTACTTGTTGTAGCCTCTATATATAGGCTACCAAGCCATAGTGTTTGGCCTTAAACAAATCATGATGGGTTAGGTTTGAGCACTTAAACACTAATGGAATTGTTAGGTTTAAGCACTTAAACACTAATGGAATTTGTTAGGTTTGAGTCACTTTCTGCTCCTTTATTCCTTCAGTTATATCTTCACCAAGAAATCAGAATGGGCCTTCGACTTCTTCATATAAAATGATCCATAATGAGTGTAGATCATTGTGGTGGAATTTCAGAGCTTAATTCCATGTGGTTGGGCCGGAAACGCTGCTGGACTCCTTACAGGTCCAGTTTTCCAGTTTTGCTTCTGCAGAAAATTGGACTGATTGTTTGAAGGATTTCCACTCAAAACTAGCTCTAGCACTCTTCATAAGAAATGATTCTTGGGATGTCTAGAATTAATCTGGAGAGTTTTAGCTCATTTGGATTTCGTTTGGTTAGTCTGCCGCCCCTCCTTCCTTGTTTAGCTCGGTTTCTCCTAGCCGAAGTAGGAAAATGTGCTAAAGTTGACTTTTCATTTCCATGCTTCCATCATTTCCTTTTCTTGCAGTTCATATAATCTTCCATAATTCTGCAAGTAGGCTTTATTTAGCCTCTAAATAATATATTTCGAACTAGTCGACAATATATAGGTTGAGCCACTGACATTGGCTCAATTTCTTCAAGACACGCCTTGTCAGGCCAAAATGCTCATTTTGGGTCCAAACACTTTCAACAGTTGGATTCTTACTGCTAGAGACCTGCCGATATTAACCATGTTGGAGATGATAAGGTGTAATTTAATGAGGAGATATCAAGTTAAAAGACAGCAAATTACTGAATTTCAGAATGTGGTATGTCCCGAAATTCAGAAGAAGCTGAACAAGGCCATTCATGCATCTAGGTACTATACACCAACATACTCAGGAAATTTTGAATTTCAAGTGGGAGAGACTATAAAAGATAGGCATGTTGTTAATTTAAGAGAAAGGACATGTAGCTGTAGAAGGTGGAATTTGACAGGAATACCATGCATGCATGCATGCTGTTGCATGTATTCATTATAATAGGGAGAAACCAGAGGCATATGTTGATAAATATTACCATAAGGAGACTTACTTGAAAGCTTATGAGCCTATGATTCACCCAATTAAAGGGTTTGACATGTGGCCTACGTGTAATCAAGAGCCACTCTTGCCCCCATTGGTGAAAAAGCAACCAGGTAGGCCAAAGAAGGTTAGGCGGAAGGACCCAGAAATGGAGAAAGATCCTAACAATCCTATGCAGGTTCTGAGTAGAAAGGGAAAAACCACTACATGTACCAAGTGTTATGGAAAAGGACACAATAGGAGAAGTTGGAAAAATCAGCCTGTAGATGTCCCCCCAAATGTATATGTTGATAAAAGATATGCTTATCCAAGGTCAGCAAATGTTACTGTAAAAAAAGGTCAAGAAAGTGGTGAAACTTCATAACAAGGTTCAAGACAAGGAAAAAGGGTAAACATATCGGTATTGTGTATTTATTTAACATAAGATATGATATTTGATTTATATCAGATTTTGATTTTTGATGATATTCTCCATGTTGTTTACATTTACTCAGACAAAGAAGACTACAAGTGTTAGCCCTACTTCATGCCAAAACATTGGATCAACTGCAAATTCAAATATGCCTAGTGCAAGTATAAACTCATGGCAAGGGTTGTATTGCAATCCGCATGAGGCTAGCTATGTATATCTCTAATTACAACTTATGTTATATACTTATATGACCTTGTATGTAGAGAGCTATAATTAAGTGGTGATTTGCTTACAAGTTCAAGTTCCATGTAAACCTACCATTACAAGAGTGTCACGAGGTGGGACATTCACCACAATTCCAAGACACAAGAACTGTTCCAAGACAACTACCTCAACTTCTAGAGTAAACATTATGCCTCAACAGAAGGCTGGAACTTCAGCTCCTAAGTTTGGCACATCTACAGCTCCAACACAAAAGAAATCTTCCAAGACTAGTACATCAACTTCGAAGTTTGGGTTGGCTTCAATGACATCCTTAAAAACTACACAAGGTTTTGCACCCATATGGAGACCACCTGGAATGACTCCTCAGCAGAAAAAATGAGCAGTGTTGTTGCCGTCCATAAATCAAATTTATGATTTTTAGGTGATTGGGTTGGTCTTTTGGTGTCCACATTATCTTTAAGTAGTTGGTAGTCTATTTTGATATTCAAAAAAGTATTGGCAGCATGCTTGGCATAATAGAAGAGTCAGCTGGCACTCTATTGTCAGTATTGTGTAAGCTTGGAATGATTTTCAATTGTGCATTCATATATGAATTTGCTGCATTTCAGTGTTTTCTCTCATCTATTTTACCAGTCCAATTAATATTTGATGGCAAAATAGTTTTTAATATTGGTAATAACAATTGATGTATAATTTCATGATCTATGATACAAAAGAAATATTTAGCGGATGATGAACTTATCGTGATACTGACAAGGAAAAATAAACAAGAAATCTTGATAAGTAAGAGTATAACATGAAGCTTTTCAGCCTTGTAGTGAAACGTTGTGGCTGTATCTTTTTGTGTCTTTAAAGTTAGAAGACAACTTGACACAAAAACAAAGAGACTAGAATGATCACTTGCTAGTTAATTATTACAAGATATATAACAGCAACAACATCCCAAGAACCTCAAGCATTCACACACCAATTATTCATGGGTTACAACTACATAGAATTTTTCACAAATAATAGTAGCTCAAGTATCTCCCTAATTTTGATCGCTTCTACTGTTGTTTCCTCGACCGTAATGATCTATCTTCATCCATTCACGCAAAATGATTTCACTCCAATTGCTGCACCCTCAGTTGCCTCAACTTGAACACCTGCAGTTGAGAAAATATATGGAAATAGACCTTGCCTCATATTTGTTTAAACGGAGCATAAATACACAAACAAAAATCTGCTAATTACCTTTGAAACTCCTTCAAAAAAAGAAAAACTTCACATGATTTTAAGTATCACTTAAAGATAGAATGGGAAGTACTGTATATTTACTCAAAATAATCATATTGCCACAGAATTTGTATATATTGTGATAAGTTCATCATATTCTAGCTGTTTATATATGAGCTAGTTAAGTTGATCTTAACTTACCATCATAAGCACAAGACCACACGGAACTAATGTGTGGTTATACTCTATTTGACCACTTCGTACTTATATAAATCAAGGGAAAGATATATTTTTACCTGCACCATGATCGAGGAATGAAATCCTTGAAGCAGATTCTAATTCATTTTTTCAGTTCTTGAGGGTGTTCTTGAGAGCAGCGCGAAAGAGAGGAGCGTGAAAGGGATGCAATTGAAACGTGGAGTTGTAAACAAGGAGTGGGTAACTGAGGTTTAAATGCAAAAGATAAAAATACCCCAGCATGTGACGCGCACATGAAAGCCTTACTAACGGTGTTAGAGGGAATGTTATAGTTGGACCAAGATTAGTTGATTAATGAAACCCAAGGACCAAAATTGAATATTTTTAAACCACAGGGGCAAACATAGTCATGACCTCAAACCACGAGGACCATTTATAACATTTGCCCAAGTAATTTTGCCACCACCAATCTGGATTAAAATCCACATCTAAACATTCCCCCACCATATAATTAAAGCTCCCAGGTAGGCTACCTGCTGTTTGCAACTGGTTAGGGAGACTATGCAGCTCAGTGCCATATGTTTCATCAAGAGATCAACTATGCATGTAGCATTGTAGCCAAGTTTCTTGTGGATCTGTTTCTGCATTTCAGTATCTTTTGAAGGCCTCATGCCAGATCTTGGACTGTAGGCCACATTTATATGTTCATCATGTACCTGCAAGCAAGTATTATTATCACTGAAGCCATTATGAACATTTAATTTCTGTTCTCAAAAGGAAAAAATAAATGCAAAACAATATTATAGGGCATTAGAAAATAAACAACAAAAAGCAAAACAAATTGAACGTATTGAAAATTTGCAAAATTGCAATCACCATAGTTATCTAAAACTTCCCCACTACTTTTCCTTACTTTTTCTCAAGCTTATGATCTCATCCGTCTAAATTTAGATGAGTAAATTCAGTCTAAAAAGAGAAGTAAACTTAATTTCAAGCTCTTGCATGGCAAGAATCTAAACTAACTACAAACTCATGGAATCACTTAATCCTAGTAAGTCAATTTACCTCAACAAAAAGAGTGGACTCTGCAAACTGAAGTTTGAAAGTCACTTGTTGCAATCCACCAGTATCCCTGAAAATAATGAAAATTCAAGCATTATGATTAACCAAACAAATCATGCTAAGTTGAAACCCATCTGAACTAAAATTCAAAACTGAAGAATTGATGTTTCAAAAGCGCTCATAATCATACTATACGTCTATTTGATTGTAGAGTGATACAATAGAAAGCAAGTTCAAAATCCAAAATTGAAATCAATAACAATAAGCCTATTACACGTCTACTGCCAAACTTAAGTACAAAAGAAATACAACACATTATAGAGATGTATAATACTGCAGTTAATACAGTTGAACAGGTGATTCCTAAACAGGGTCATTTATAGAACAGATGGGAAAAGAAAAAAAAAATTCAAAGGATTTACCACTTCCTGCGCCTTTGGCCTTTGCTTCCAAGTATGTGTGATCTTACAGTTTCAATCTCATTCTCAAATAGTACCTACTCTGCTTGATAGCGACAAAAAACAAAAACAAAAACTGTGAGATTGCTTCCCACCCAAATTGCATACAGATTGATTACTTGAAGAAAAACGAACAGAGGAGACCGAAACACTACCTGGATCCAATATTAGCAGACACCAACTTTCACGTTATTCAGAAATTTCTGATATTAAATCCAAAACAATAGAAAACGGAAGCCCAAAATCACCCAATGACACTACCTGGATTCACTTTCAAAAAGGAAACGGTAAATAGAGATAAGGGTGAATGGTGGTGAAGCCATATCCACCTCTCACGTCGTCGACAGTTTCTGTTCCTCTTCAGGTCGTGCGCCTTGGCAGTTCAACTTGCTTCTGGATATTGGGGTAGCTTTTTTCTCTGTTTTTCTTTCATGGGATACCCATATCCCTATTCATATTCTTTCTCGTCGTTTTTTGTATTTTACAATACTAACCTCTCTTGCTATATTTTTATAAGTCGAATTTAATCTCTGGTATGACCATTTTTGTAAGTTCAATTTTTGGTGAAGCTGTTGACACCAAAACAGGGGCTTCCATTTATAATAGTAAAGATAGGTCGCAAGAAAGAAAAAAAAAATCAAACGAATTTGAGTTATCGATATGTCTTTATCTTGCCCCGCCCACATACATGAAAAAAAATCGCGATTAATAGGTCGTGCAAAGCATAAGCTCAAAGAAGTCCATCGATTTACTCCAAGTAAAACCAAATATAACTATACTATTACTAAGAAGAAAGAACATCTGGGTCAATACTATTAGTGGTTGATCGTAAGCTTAAGCTTCTTAGTATGAGTTCTTGATGCTTCTAAGCTTCTGAACTAGAAGTCTTGAACCACTTCATGCATGTAGCCTCTGAATTGAAAAACCTCTGGGAGGATTACCATTGAAATACCAACAATATGGAGGATAAAAGCCTGATGATCAGAGTGTGAGCTTATCTTGAACCAAGTGATGGTGTTTTCTGGGTTCTTGAAAAAGACAAGTTTCACTCTCTAGGTTCCTTAGGGTTGAATCAAATTCTTGGATGAACTTAACCTAGAATCGGCATGTCTTAAATATGGACATTATTGAAACGACACGGATAAGTTGCTTATTTCAATTCCGTTTTTCTTCTATCGTTTAAATATCCAATAAGACTTACATTTCTAAATTTTAAAACGAATTTCTAAATCGAAACAACTTTTTCAATTATTTTAAAATTACAAAAAAAAATTTCATGAAACAGCTCCAAACACACACAAAACACAATTACACAAATAAAGAGGGAGAAGAAAAGACCCATATAGGAAAAAGAAAGACCACATTTGCAATTTGGCCGTTACGATACAGGTCTAAAGATAGAGAAATAAGGAAGCTTTATATAAGGACGACCGCCACCGCAGTCAATTCTCACCGACACAGTGAATTTCACCTACACATTTGACAGGCTGAGACTTTCTCTGGTAGATGATTGCCCATGTTTTCTTGGGGGGTCCTAGCACCGCTATCATAATGTAAAAGAAAAAGAGGAGGTGGCCGGCCAATTAGCCATGGCCACCACCAATTCCATATCAACCACCAAATCTCAAGGCCTTGTGGGCAGATCTCAATCAAAATGTATCATGTATGTCATCAGTCATCATTTCATTTCTTGTTGCTTTGGGATTTCGCTTTGAACACACACCGAAAAAACCTTCGTTCTTAGTAGGCTCACAGTCTCTTTGAATTGTCAAATGTTTTTTTTTTTTTTTGAAATTGTCAAATGTTGGTGCTGTGTGGTTTGTCACATTCTGCATGTGGTTTGGGGCCTTGTGGGGAGCTGTGGGACTTTTGATCGAACGTTTCATGTGCAAATTTTAGAAAGTAAGCTCATGTCACTAGCAAATTTTGGTTCAGTGACACTTGATATGGAATGAGCATCTTAATTGATCGAGTTTGGTGTGGTTCAACACTTCAACTTAGTCTGCTGTCTTTCTCGACAAACAAAACAGCATCACCGGACCAACAAGTATCGATACATCATTAGTAGTCAAACTTCTTACATCAATACACCGACTATTTATAATTTACTAAGACTTTTTTTTTTTATCGAGATCACACAGTTCCTCAAAGACTCCGATCAGCGTCGGCGGGATTCAAACCCGGGTGTGGGGGTTCCACACCTGGAAGCTCTTACCAACTCGACCTAAAGTTAGTTTACTCTTTGATTTATCGATACATCAATTTACATCTTATAAAAATGATTATACAATAACGCATACAAATGGAACCATTAACCACTACCATATATAAGTAGTAGCATGACTAGCATCTAATCAAGAATAAGAAGCATTCCCACACATATATATACCTCAATCTAATCCAGAATAATGGAGGTCAATTAACTACATTAACAACAAGCCAAGCATTTCAATACTTTAATCCACACTAGTGTTCCATTTTTTCAAACAAGACATTCATTTTTATCATTATTTGAGCACCCACTCTGTCTCTCCCTCTTAACTTCTTCACCAATTGTCTTACACAGTGTCTTACTTGGACTTGTTAGCTTGGACCTCTCTTAAGTGCACCGTGCTGCTGTTTGCTTGATCACTTCCAGTAAACTTTCAGTCCACCAATGACAAAAAAGACAATTCCACTAGGACTCACCAAACTTTCCAAATTCAAGAGCAGCTTAATCTGGTGACAGCAATTGGGTTATGCCCACCTGACCCATTCTTGTTGTTTTGCTCCAATGTCTCTCACTGATTGCCTCTGTGGGTCTGCTTCTGTAATCTAAACTCATCTTGAAGTTGCTTCCTTAAAGGTACTTCCATGTGTTGCTTCATGGTGGTGTTCTGCCACTTTGCTTTCTCTTATTTTTCTTCTCTTTACTTGGATGGTTGGAATTGAGCTCAGAGCTTCTCTGTCAGGGAAATGGGGAGGCAACTGAATCCGCTTCTTATGCAAATGTGCTTGATTCTGGGTGTTTTGCCATTTCATGGATCTGCAGGTAATAAATTTTGATTCTTATGGTTAATTATATTTGATCAGTATAATAGAATTGATTACAAATTGGTCTTCATTAGTTTTAAACTTTAGGATCTGGGTTCTGTGAACTAAGTGTTCCTGAAATAGAGAAATTGCTTTGATTATTCAACATTTGATATGGCACATAAATGATTAACTGCATCAATTGGATCATGGTAATGGTCTATGGAGTTTCCTAATTGACAGGTTTATTTTCGTCACTGTATTGTTGAGCATGGAAGTTCATGGTAAAATCTGAAATCTTAGGCTATATAGGCCATTTTCTGGTAAATTGTAATTCAAAAAATGACCAAATTATGTAATTGAGTTTATATGTTCAACTGGTACTTGAAGTATCAACATGTGGTTGTGTGCAGCCAATTGAAGTTAAACTCCAACTAGATGTTGCAATATACACATTCTTCCCTTCAGTTTCAAAGCTGGCTGAGGAAATCGCAGACAGTGTTGCACTAAACCATAGCCAAGTTCGCATAATGGGAGCAGATGCATCTAGTCAGCAGCTGGAGAAAACTGCCGTCCTCGTTAACTTGGTACCTATAGGACTAACATTTGATGGCACTACTGCATTTCAAATCTATGACAAATTCTGGCGCAGACAGGTTTCCATAAATGCTTCTCTCTTTGGTGATTATGAAGTATTGAATGTTCACTATCCAGGTATCAATTGATCCTTGACTTCCTCGAATGATATGGTTATATTTGACTGTATTTTACTCATCATTGATCTACAGTCATAGTTTCTGCACTATATGAGTTTTTATGGTTTCATCATGCTGAATGACTTTAGAGCTTACTTCTGCAATAGTGAAATTCTTAAATTCTTGCATCTGTACAGGGTCTTCCACCTTCTCCCCCTTCAGCACCTTCAGCCATTTCTACTATAGATGACGGGCCATACATGGGCCAAGACAACAATGGAAGGGTAATAAAACCTATACCAGTTAATGTGCCAAGAAAAAGAAATGATGGAATCAAAGGAAGTATGCTTGCTGTGATCGTTCTATCATCTTTCACAGCCTTTCTTTTATGTGTGGGGTTTGTCTGGCTTTTGTTGCTGAAATGTCGATCTCACTCCCATAAGCCGGAACATTTTCCACAAGCTTTGACATCGTCCCCTACAAAACTCACAGGTACTTGTAATATGGCCAAATGCTCCTAAAGCTTAAAGGACTTTTACTCGTAATAAGCTTTTAATGTTGATTTCATTTTCAGAATGCAAATGTGCACAAGAATAATTTATTGGAATTATGGTTATGGAATTGTTTTTCCTTTTAATTAAAACTTGTTCAAAATAGGCTGTGATTTGTATTCTTGTTATTTTGGTTTATCCATAACATCATCATATACTCAACAGGGGATCCCAGGTCAGTGATGTTTGGAAGCACACATGGTTCCAGATCAATGTCTTTTAGTTCTGGCACACTAACCTATACTGGATCTGCGGAAGACCTTTACTCTGCATGACATGGAGAGAGCCACTAATAATTTTGATGCTTCAAGAATACTTGGATAAGGTGGCTTTGGGCTTGTTTACAGTGCTACTTTAGATGATGGACGAGAGGTGGCTGTGAAGGTTCTGAAGAGAGATGATCATCATGGTGGCCGCGAATTCTTAGCAGAAGTTGAGATGCTTGGCCGTCTTCACCACAGAAATTTGGTCAAATTAATTGGTATCTGCACAGAGGGCCATACTCGTTGCCTCGTTTACGAACTTGTTCCAAATGGAAGTGTTGAATGCCATTTACATGGTAAACACAAGTTCAACATGTCTCTATGCTCAATACTTTTAACATTTCTTAGTTGAAATGCTAGATATCCAGGTGCTTATATATTGGGAACTTTAAGCTTTGAATTATAAATGACTCTTCTTGTGTTCTCTCAGGTGTTGACAAGGAAACTGATCCACTTGATTGGGATGCCAGAATAAAGATTGCCCTTGGTGCAGCTCAGGGCTTAGCTTATCTCCACGAAGACTCAAATCCTCGAGTTATACATAGTGACTTCAAGGCCAGCAACATCTTACTGGAATATGATTTTACACCCAAGGTTTAGGATTTTGGACTGGCTAGAGCGGCGCTGGAGGAGGGAAAAAGACATATTTCAACACATGTTATGGGAACTTTTGGGTACAAACTTCTTAACTATATTATAGATAACTCTCATTCCTTAATTCCACTACTGAGCAAATTTACTTACTTATTTATACATGAGAAATGTTCTTTTGCCAGACAATTTTCACATGTTTGCTATCAGAAAGTCTAGATGAAGTGAACTCTTATTTAGATGCGTGTTGACAGTCTACAACATAAAAATGTTTGATGAAGATACCACAACATAAGTCAATTTATTTCTATTCTTGTTCCAGTTACTTGGCTCCAGAGTATGCAATGACTGGTCATCTTCTAGTAAAAAGTGATGTTTACAGCTATGGTGTAGTCCTTCTTGAACTCCTGACAGGACGAAAGCCGGTGGATCTGTCACAACCTTCAGGTCAAGAGAACCTTGTTGCTTGGGCTCGTCCTCTCCTCACCAGCAGAGAGGGTCTAGAATCAATAATAGACCCGGCGTTGAAATCTGATATGATCACATGGGACAGTGTAACCAAGGTAGCAGCAATTGCTTCAATGTGTATACAACCAGAAGTATCTCACCGCCCGTTCATGGGCGAGGTTGTTCAGGCCTTAAAGCTTGTATGCAATGAGTTCAGAGAAACAACAGAACTTGCAGGTTCAACAAGTTGTGGCCAAGACGATGATGATCTCTGCATTCATACAGATTGTGGTAATCTTGAAGCGGCAGAATCACAGCTTCAGATGCCTGTATTAGGGGCTAGCCATGACACTAAGATACCCTCAACGTCAGATTTGTTGAGTGCAAGTGTGGGATTTGAGGTTGAGGGGCAGGAAGTTGGATCTTTTAGGAGGTACTCTAGTTCAGGGCCTTTGAGGACTGGTAGGAGAAGGCAATTTTGGCAAGGACTAAGGAGTTTGTCTAGAGGAAGTATGAGTGAACATGGATCTTCATTGAAATTGTGGCCAAACTAAATTGGTGCTTGTTAATTTTGTCAGTTAAGTGCAATAATTTCTTAAAGAGTTGACACTCAAATGGGTTATATTTGGGTCTTGAAACCATGCCATGTCCAGGTTGAGCTGAATGATGCATCACGATAAGCTCATTGTAAGATGAGAAAACGATTAAATTTTAGTCACCAAATGATGTGAAAACTTGCAGGAGATTGACTATAGCACACATTTTTTCATGAAGAATACTTCTTACATCAGCCTCCATCATACACAATCACAAGGGAACTTGTCTGATTTGTTAGGCCTATAGCGACCATTAGGAAATGTTGACCTCTGTCAACAAGCCAAACTCTTCTTGTCAAGGTCAGGGTTGTTAACTGATGGTTAAAAAAGTTAGTTAGGCAAGCTGAGCAGTTGGTTAAGCAAGAAGCGAGGTGGTTAGCTTGAAGTATGTAGAAAATGTATGGTTATATAAGTCAGTGATTTGGCTTGTAACTCTGTGAAGGAAATACAGACTAATATTCATCTTCATCTTCTCCTTGTTCTTCCTTCATCTCTTTCATTCCTTTCTTTGTATACCAATATTTTCTCATCATGCTATTCTCGCATTACTCAACCTTCAAATGCTCCACGACCACAACATTCATATATTTGATCACCACAGAACACATACTTATACATATGGCCATTCCTCTTATGGATCTGCTCAATGTTAAAACCTGCAACGAGCCAGAGCTTTTCTGAAAATGGCTATCAAAGGTCCACTTCCAATTATAATCTACCTATTCTGTCATAGAATGCCAAATTTGTATCAAGAAGGGTCATTGTACAACTGAGTGCTACTACAGAAACACTAGTGATGCACAGTAATTCAACCATTACTGCTATATATGGTTGTTGCATATCAAACTATGTCTTCTGCCCCTCCCCAAGAATTTTTGGCTTACTGACTCAAGAGCTCAAATCATATGACTTCCAATATCTCTGCTTTCTATCAATAATGTTACATAAATGCCAATAATTCAGTCACTGTGGGAAGTGGAGCAGGTTTCCCGATTGCTCATCTTGGCAATGGTTCCTTAGGCACTTCATCTGGTGTTTATCTTTACAAACTATACTGCATCTGACTAAATTAGATGCAAACTTATTGTCAGTCTATCATCTTTGTATGATACAGGACAAGAGGGACAGGCAGACCAAAAGCTTCTGTCAACTCCAATTAATTTGTTCTCAGTCTACCAAACCAAAAGCTATTTGTAGTAGCAAATTTAAGCAGTCAACATGGCATAAGACCAAGTCACCTATCAAACCCTATTATCATTTCAGTGTTATCAAGTCAAATTAATCTTGCAGCTTAGATAAGTGTCATTCCAAGTCTGTGATTTCGTTAAAATAAGTACACTCTGATGTCTGTGTTTGTAATCATCGTCTCAAATCTTATAACTCAATTTAGCTGCAGAACAAGACAATTAAATGCATTTTTCTTGGCTGTGGAGCTGGTTACAAAAGGTTTTATTTGCTTTAATTCAGTTACTCATAAGACCATTTTATACAGATGTGATTTTTGATGAAAATTATTTTCCTTTTTAATATGCAGTGTAAATGATGCTAGTTTACACTTAAACACAACACTCCTGCATCATCATGTACTTCACCTACTGTCACTCTTGCTTTTCCCGTCACTCCTTCAATAACTTTAGCACTATCTCCTTATACTTCTGTCCCATAAACTTCTACTACTTCACCATCTTCCTCCTCTCCCATATGTTCCTGACAGCAATATCTTTACTCAACACAGTGCTTGCCTACTTAATGTCTTAATCAAATCCATACTGAAGTAAATGCACCTGCTGAGATACATATGCATCATCATCTACTATACACACCAGCCATTATTTCTTCTCTTGTGGCTTCAGATGCACTGCTTGACCCATCATCATCCACTCCATTTTCACACAACGAAGGAGAAGTGTACGTTCCAATTTTAGAGGTTGGAATCATCTTATCTGGTCTCACTGAAACTTTGATGACTAATGCATCCACTTTTTCAGCCCCTCTTAACTCTTTTAGATGCTCTTACAAATGATCATCCTATTTTCAACAAAAAGGCATTTGTCGCTAGCTCTGTTCATATTTCTACTCATTCCTCTACAGAACCAAGTTTCTTTAAAATTTTCCTCACCACTTCACAATGGAAAGCTGCTATGGAACAAGAATATCAAGCTTTTATGAAACAAGGCACCTGGAGACTGGCTCCATTACCACCAAATAAAAATTTGGTCAGCTGCAAGTGGATTTTGAAGCTGAAGAAAAAAACTGATGTGGTTCCATTGCATTATTGCAAGGCAATATTGGTGGCTAGAGGCTTTAGTCAAGACGGATGTGTTGACTATAAGGAAAAATTCAGTCATGTAGTCAGGCATACTACTGTTAGAAGTGCGCTTGCTCTTGCAGCCAATTTTGGTAACAAGCTTCACCAAATGTATACAAAGCATGCTTTTCTTCATGGTAGTAAACTTAAAGAAGAGGTTATGGCTCAACCAAAGGGTTTTGAAAATGCTGCATTCCCATACTATGTCTACCATATTGTTTAAAACAGGCACCCAGGGCATCAAATCAGAAATCTTCTTTTCATTTGCCTTCTCTTGGGTTCGATCAGATCATCAAATGTAAATTCTTCCTTGTTTATTTGGTCATCAGGAACCTTCTTTCTCTACTACTTTTGTATTTACCACTTTGAAATCACAAGTAAAAAAGAATCTGAAACTCAATATGAGTGAAAACTTCTCTTGCACAGGAGTTTATTTGAAAGACTTGGAGTTATTTTGCTACGTGTTGGGGTTACAGACAATGGCGGACGCAGACATTTTTGTGAGTGGGGGCAAAAAAAAAGGTTGAACAAACAAATATAAAATACTACTATGTTTCATAATTTTTCAATCTTGCGACATTGATAATATTTTTAATGATTACATATTCTAACTTCCTAACAGATAAACTAACTTTAAATCAATATATTTCTTGACACATATTTTATTTCTATCTATTTACCATAAAGTACACTTACTATATTTCCTAGCAAAACAAAAAAATGAAAATACAAAATCATCATGCATTAAAAAGAAACCCACTGTTACCTTTGATAGAGCTCAGACTCCTGACCTCTCAAATGAGAGACCAAAGCCTTACCACCCCACCTTATTACAATTTAATGTTAGTGATCATCATGTAGTTCTTAAAAAATAAAAAATAAAAAGTTAAAACTGATTAATTATGAAATCATGCACCTGTGAAACTGTTATAAAGTAGAAATATAAAATTAAGAAGAGAAAGACTTGCAGACTTGTAGACAAGCCAAATGGTTGCATACATTTACACGTGTAAGTTTCCTTAGTTTAATTGCATTGCTGTGAGGCAGCAGATTACACAATAGTCAAGTCATGGGGCAGCATATTCCTCTTCTTCTGGGGGCAAAACCGATGAACATAGTATATATATATGAAGCTGTTGAGCAAATGAAAAAAATTCACTGGGGGCAGCAGCCCCCACTCGTCCCAACGTGCGTCCGCCAGTGGTTACAGATACAATATCTCAAACATGATACGTAACTCTCCCAAACCATATGTGCACATGACATTCTTTACGACGCTGGTATGCTCACTGCTTTAGGGCAGACTTCTAAGCTTCCATAGGATGATGTTTCGGATTATAGAAGTCTGGTGGGCTGATTGCAGTATATCAGTTTATGCAGGCACTTACAGGTATAGAAATGTACCATGCTACTGTAAAAAGGATTCTTGGGTTCATCAAAGGCACGCTTAACTATAGCATTACATACAGAATAGCTCAACTTGAACTAGGAGTGTTCTCAAATGCAGGTTGGGCAGGTGATCCAACGACAGGAGGTCCAAAACCGGTTTCATTATTCTCTTGGGAGATTGCTCCTACGTCTTGGTACTCCACGAATCAAACTTACATGTCAAGGTCATCAACAGAAGCTGAATGCAGAGCTAGCACTGACCGATGCAGCTTCAGAACTGTCGTACCTTGCATTGTCACTTGCAAAAAATCACAATCATAACTCAAAAGTTAATCTTGTTGAAGTAGATGCATGTGCATTTTACGAGAAAATATGATTAGAGGAAAGCTTCTGCTGCATTTCCTGCCTTCAATAGATCAGCTTGTAGACTTTCTGATAAACGGATTAGCTTCTCTACAATTTATGGTCCTCTGTTCCAACCTGGTCCCAAGTTCTGGAGCTTTGAGGGGGCATGTAGCAACGGTTAGGACATGTTGACCTTCGAGTCGACAAGCCATGCTCTTCTTGCCAAGGTTGTGAGTACAACTTCACTGCTGTCCTAAAAGCATATTAGGTAACTAATGGTTAAATGAGTTAGTTAGGAAGCTGATCAGTTGATTAAGCAAGAAGAGAGGTGGTTAGCTTGAAGTGTGGATATAAGGCAGTGATTAGGATTGTGAGCTGAGACTTTATGAGGCATTACAGATTGATATTTATCTTCATCTTCTTTGTTCTTCCTTTATCTTTTTCTGCATTTATCTCTAATTATAAATGTCCCAATTTCTATATTCCACTTAAACTAGATCAACAGAATACATAAAACAGAGAATGGACATGAAACCTGGCCACCTTTTTTTACCACTATTATAGCTCAATTCTAACTGAAGAAAAAGAAGAGGACCATCTCTCGTTAAACCTCCAAGAACACAGCAATATAAGATTATAACTACCTACAGAAAACCGATATGAGATGTGACTAAGCTTGTCATGTTGAGGTCAGCAGGTATGAGAACAATATAAGTTACAATGGTTAAAGAGGGAATTTGATTTAGAATTATGGCATAACATATGAATATTCGAGTTTATGTTTCACAATTCAAGTTTAAGAAGTACTTTTTGGCAATAAGCAGGAAGACTGCTTCAAATAGCTGATAAACTTGTAAATGTCGGGTGCAGTTGAATGCTAATTTTTGAATAAGAAAACCACTCAAAATATTTTGATTTTCAATTCTTAGTTTCATTGCCTAACAAGCTGAAGGTGGTTTCATTCTGGACAACAGTAGTTGAAATCATGAACTAGGAGATATAATAAGATAGAAATATGGATTCCCAGGGCTTTTCTACACATTGTATTCAACACATTACATCACACTTGCAAAACTAAGCCTCAGTCACTCTTATATATTCCCACTAATTAACTAGGTCTTACTTCCTTTTATTATATACCAGCTGCTCTTCCCAATCTGTCTCTCAAGATCTTCAGTCCCATGTACCTGCATACTGAAACACACACATTAACACCAACACATTGAGTTCGAGTTTTTTTCTTTAAGTCTTGTACATATATATGATGATGCATACCTGCCCAGTGCCCATCATCATGACAGTGGCCTGAGGATTAGTTCCGGAGGATTCAGAAAATGTCGAGCCATGATTGTTAAGAGGGAAGAAGGATGAAGTTCTGCCAAAAAAAAAAAAAAAATTCATGTGTATCTAAGAATGTGAGATGTGTAGTACTCTTTCTTTTTATTAATTTGGTTAGGGGTTTAGAGTTGGGTTTTAGGGTTCAAATTAGGTTCAGTTTGAAAATCAAATTATCAGGGATATGGTGTCGGATAGAATGGGTCGATTAATTCTTCAAACATGGGTCTACTCATTGCTAGGGCCAGATTTACCCCGGGCAATGGCCCAACACATTCCCTGGACTTGCTCTTGGAATGTTTTTCCATCCCTAATTAAAGCACTTAACTGACTTAAGGAACCATGTGTTCGTGTAGCCCTCTAAAAAAGTTTCCTCTACAAACTTTTTTATTTCTAATTTGACCTATTAAAACCTTTTTCTTATATAAAAAATATAGTCTTATCTTGAAGGGTTCTGTTATACCGCTGGCCAAAAGCAAATTATTTAGAAATGAGGAGTGTGTAATATATAGATATCATTACAGTAGTTAGAGACTTGATGGACAATAAAATTAACTTAGGGTAAACGAATTATTCACAACGCTCAAGGGCTACTCGATGATCTGCTTATTCATTTTATTAACATGGTAATTGATGCACACAAACTGCTCAGGTTCACCTTTGCCTAACATCAATAACAGCAAAAGTCCTTTCAGGGTTGCCATCTTTCATCGATCATCATCAACACCATTTTGGTCCTGCCCTCTGAGGTTACATTGAGTCATAGAAGTTGTCTGTTTCAAGCAAATGATTGAACTAATAAACACTAATTAATCACAAAATGTGAGCACTAAGATAAGCAACATCAGCATGAAAGCCATAGACTACCTAGGTAATGTCGTAATGATACAGTCTCTGATATTCTCTCACTTTACAGCAGCGATAGAATGCTTCCAACCACATGCCCTCATTTAAATCATGGAGCTGAATATGTGCTTGGTAAAGTAGTGCCACATCATTGGGATCGACTGCCTCCATTATTACAACATATAAACAATGACAAGGATTATGAGGAGGATAACCCTGCGGCTTCATCCAGAGTCCCACCACTCTCAAAAGCTGCAGTTGGGCTTTCTACAAGAAATATTTAGTTAAGCAACCTGTTAATCTTCATGTCTAAAAGACTAAAATCACTAGTAAGAAAGAAACTAACAATGAAAACATTATTGTAGGAACATTGATCAACAGATATTTGTAGGAAAGAATGGCATCAGTAAAAGAAATGAGTAAGAATATACCAGAGACGTATACATTTGGAAAACATAAAAAAACAAAGCATAAACCTTTTTGCTTTCAGAGATAATGTACATAGTGCTAGTGTGAAATTGCTAATAAACAATCGCAAAGGGCTGATGTAGAAACAGGAGCAGCTTCAATTTCTTGTATGGCAATCTGGAATTAATGTTACCAGTTGTACTTATGAGGATATATGGTAGATAGATACCTTTATCTTGTTGAACTCTTCCAATGCGAAACGGGCAAGTCTTAGTCCTCCTAATTCCATATGATAATACCATCCCTATGCAAATGGAAATAAGAAAAAGAACAAAAAAATTGAGTGTGAGCGAGAGAGAGGGGTACTGCAGCAAATTGATTAGAATATCCAAAATCAATGCATGAAAGTATCAATACATTAACCCTCTGTTAGTGGTAGACTACTCCCTGGTACCACTGTGGAATGGTACTCTACTATTGCGAAGAGATCGATCTACGACTGAGATAGTAAATGCAATGGTAGCTAAGTTAGTATAGAAACGTACCTCTTTCCTAGTAGTTATGGCCTTATGGGTACGGGGGCACGAAATTCAAGGTCCTGAAAATGAAGAGGAGAGGAATGAGTTGGAAAAGCCGTTGAAAGCAATTCCTTATTTTTGTGTTTGATAACTTCAAAGGTCCCAAGCATCATAGCTCTTCCTTTATAGCAGAGAAATTTATTATTGTTGCCCAGCTTTCCAAGCATGCAACGAAGAGCCATATATACTCTTTCAATCTGCAAGTTAAGATGGGTATCAATGAATCAGTGAATCATACTCTTCCTCTGCAACTCCATAGGTAACCAGTGACATTGAATTTAGACATGGTAATAAAGCAAATTCATATTTAGACCATAAAGACACCAATCATAGGTAAATTGTCAGGTATACTGCGAAGATGGCATGGATCAGTACCAGTACGTCTAGCACAATATGAGACAGGGTGAGCAATGTATGAAAATTTATATACATGCAGCAGCAGCAGCAGCAGCAGGAAGAAGAAGAAGAAGCTTAATCCAGAATATGAACCCAATTTTAGAAACAAGCTATGCCGAACCTACAAAGCTAAAAAGCTTTTGCAGCTACTAAGCTTAAACTGAGGATGATTCATTCTGCAGAGCAGCCAATAGGCAGCCTAGACATGATCATCATGCATCATCAATGATGCAGAACGGATAGCAGTCCAATTCAAAGAGCAGCTTGATCGTGCAAGAGGAGGAAAACGAAAAGTGACTAGTAGCCACGACATAGCTCGGTGTCCGATTGGGACGTGCCATAGCTTTCCGGAAAGGGAATCGCGCCACAAACAAGACTCGTGGTATGTCACGATCTGTGGGCTTTTTCGGGCTTTCGGGATCGTTTAGGGCCTCAAAACTGCATTTTTCTAATTTTCGGTATTTTGGTTTTCTAGTTTATTTTTGGATTGTTTTCGTTTTTACCCATGGGCTTTAGGGTTTCATTATTAGTCGCCCTAGGGTTTCTTTTCTCTTATTTAAGCAACCTTAAACGGCTGCAGAACTATCTTTTATCATATTATCAATCAAATTGAGATTATTCTCTTTTATCTCTGGTGGACTCCAGAAACTTTGTTTTAGGTTTATTGCTTGTAAACCTAGGTCTTCTTTCCGACTGCATCAATCAACCCATAAAATAAAACCCCACCAAGGCAACATTGGCAGTGAAACAAACATCTGACACAGAACAAGAGTTGCCAGTCATTTATAATAGCAGATTGCTGAAGCCAAAACATCAAATACTAGAAGTTAATGAATTTCTTTCTCGTTGACATACACTAAAAAAACGAGGAGGAGGATTTCAATTTCTTCTCACCTTAAATGGAGAAAAGGAAGCTGCGAACCACCAAAACCCCTAAACCCTAAATGGAAGGAGGAGGAGGATGCTGCAATGGAAGAGCAGATTTTTATATGTTGGTCTATCGTAGAAGCCCAGAAGAGAAACAATGCCCGGCCCAAATCTGACACAAACATCGTAGGGGTTTGCGGCTGAAACTTATCTAGTTTGCAGCAGCACAGGTGAGTCGAATTCAGTTGCCAATTACTAGTGGTTTTCCGTTGAATTTGATTGTGGAGATGGAGATCAAGGCAATGGCTTTTCGGTCGGTGCTTGCAAAGCTGGGGGTTAATTGTGTTCAAGGGGGAGAGAGAAGGAGATTGGTTGCAGCCTTTGACACCAGAACCCCACTAAAGTATCATAATATTTGGGATGATGACGAATACCAAGATCGGATGCAGCGGTGCATTCGAGCACGACGCCACCGACGTCGGTCCTTTGGTCCATGCCCACCACAGGCTGGTTATCCACTTCGTCAACGTACGGATAATCAGGGACGTAGCCAGGATTCGAAAATGGGGTGGGCAATTCTTTTGGGCGAAGCCCAAAAATTTTTTTTGATGTCTCTATAGCCAAACCTGCATAATATCAATGAATCTCATCAACCGATTCAACCCATTCCCAATTATCAACAATCCAACATCAACCCATTCCCAATTATCGACATCAACTCATTCCCAATTACGACCTCAGTCACCTCACCCTAAACACCAAACATCACGAATTCAGCATGGGTATTGGGTATACGGTGTTTACCTGAGAATCTGAGCATCAAGGATTGAAGATTTGAAGCCTTCAAGAGTTCAAGGAGTCGCACTGTCGCAGAGAATCCAAAGATGCAGACCGCAGCCCAAAAATCGAATACCTGGGATCTGGGATTGAAGCCTTGAAGGAGTCGCACTGCGACTGTCGCAGACTCGCAGTGGAGCCATGGAGGTGGCTCGGTGGCGGAGGAGGTGGCTCAGGCGTGGAGTGGTGGAGGTGGCGGGACTCGCTAATCGAACCTAGTATTGCTCATAGGTTAGCTCAATTTGCTAGTTTAGATCGTGTTGTGGATCTTTCTTTAGTCGAGGCTCCTAACTTTTTACAGGATGTCCTCTATGAGGATTTATGTAACGCAACAATGCACGCTCGGGGTACAGGTATTACGTCCCCCCGATGCGGCAAAACTTTATGAATAATAATATAGGCGTGGGGATGAGCCTTCCAGCTTGACTGGGTTCCAAACCCCATTTATCAAAAAAGAAAAAAAAATCAGAAGGGCATATTATTATTTTTTTTTTTTTGAGAATGTCAGAAGGGCATATTAGATATATCAAAGAATGAGAAAAACTATTAATTATAGACATATACTCTATATGGAAGGTTTGCTTATGTAGAATGGGTGTAAATTGAAAAAAAAAATATCTATGAGTTTTTCTCAATAGAAGCTTATATTTTTGGGTTTATATCTAAGTTACTATTGTTGTGAAATTTTAATTAAAACTCGCAAGCGCACGAATCGTCGTTAGTATAGTGTGCAAGTACGAGGTCGTTCCAACTGAGGATTGATAATCAATTTAAATCATAACCTAATTAATCCAAACACAAAAACACATAAACAATCAAACTAAAGAAGATATGGTTTTAAGGTTTTCGACTAAACACATAATGTGAAAATGAAAGAAAGAAAGAAAGAAACAAATAATGATAAAACCTAGGGTTTCAGAATCAACCACTAACAATCCTATTTATGTTTCGATGCAATTAATAGATTCTTTTATTTCTTTTAATGACAATTCCCGTATCTAAGTCCAGGTACGGCACTTAGACCATAGTTTTCCTTAAGTGTATGATTCTCTCCAGGTACGGCAGAGGTCGTATATCCTAACATGCAGTTTATCCAGGTACGGCATAAATTTAACACATAGGACTCATTACGTACTAGAAAATAAGAGAATCATGCAAACCATTACTTCAGGTACGACAATAATGTAATTCACAATTCTTAATCACAAGAAGCTAATTTGAATTATATTGCAGGTACGCCTCAAATTCATCTTCTAATTACTAGATGTAAAGCCCTAAGGTGATCAATCAAAGAACTTAAACATAAAGCATCAATTCAAACAGTGACTAAGAATTCATCATAAATAAACTATAAATCCATCAATATAACATCAAAGTACATAAACAATCATGATAGGGCATCATCTTAACCCTAGAAAAAGGTTTAGTAAAAGATAACTAAATAAAACATAAAAAGAATGGAAGGGAAAAAGAAAGGGAAGATGGATGAGTGGTCTCCGCTCCATAGGCGTCTACATTGTGCTCCCGAGACTCCCTCTTCATGTAAATTTGTGCTCCCTTATATAGAGAAGATTTCTGCTCATCTTTGGCTTCATGTTTCCTTGTAAGACTTGGATTTAGATTCCTTTCTTCATTTGGAATGGGAAAACCTTGAAATATCTCTTGTAGAAATAGGAATAAGTTCATCATTGAATCCTCATCTGAATTAACTTCCTTGAAACATTAGGATTGATGATCTTGTGCCACGGAACTTGAGTTCTCCAAGAATGGTTGTAAATTCCCGAGCAGATTTCCTGTTCGACCTATCTTCACTCAAATAATCATAACTTACTCTAGAAGAATCGAAATCGAGATCCGTAAAATTCTACAGAAAGTTGACATCCGTATCTTTCAAATGATATAAGGCTCATTGTCTGATTCGATCTGAGTAACTCCCAGTAATTCGGTGAAGTTGGATGTTCTGCACAGACAGATTCCCAGTCTCAGATTGCACATTGCATTTCAATCCTACTTAGCTCATTTTGGCTTCTTTTCTTCTTTCTATGGAACAAACCTACAAAAACACTAAAACATGTAAATGAATCGAAATAAGGAGGACTAAGCATAAAAACCAAGATTAAGAGGCATAGAAATATAAGATAATATGAGCACATCAACTATCGATAATGGGGGTGAATATGCTCGTTCACCCTAGAGGTGAACCTAAGAATTGTTCTTCCTATTATTAATAAATTGTTAAAAAATTATTATATAACAAATTATGAAAAACAATTTAGAAGTAGTAACTTTTACTTTTTAGACCACAACTTCTTCATACAAATTCCGATTTAAGCGTACTACGTGTTCCTCAATTCAGTTTAACATGCTCTGCAACTTTCGTGAAAGAAGTTTCTCAAAAAGTAAAAGGAATAAAAAGTCAACTTTTAGAGCCCCTAAAGTTCGAAACGAAAGTAAAAATTAACAAAAGTTGTCGTTTACCGGTTAAATGATTAGTAAAATGATAAATGAAGGTACGAGACATAATAAAAACAACCCTGGTCGAAGGAGAAAAAGTGTTCAACATGCATATGTTATAGGTATCATAATTTTGTATGCAAGCTTAAATCATGTATGTGCTAAAATACATGTACCATGTATAGTGGATATGGTATGCGATTACATAAGTGAGACAATGTGTGCTTTGCATAAAGGGAACTCATCGTGAATTTCAATTCTTGCAAATGTTACATTAATACCAACAAAAATACAAAATTATGTTATTCTCAATGAATTTTACCTCAAGTGATAAGAGTATAATCAATTTCACATACTGGACTTTATAGATAATGTCATTAGCTATAGAATAGCAATGTAAAGGAATAACAAATTAACACATTTACCTTTATAAAATATTCTGAGCACCCAACAAATGCGCAAAAATGGGTTATTGCAACCACATCTTATGCGAAAATTTCCATTGTTCTTGGCGGGCTTTGTAGTACACCCCATGCAAGGTAAAGATGAGAGTTTTTTTTTTTTTTTTTGGGATAAAAAGATGAGATTTTGATTGGAACGTGGAAGCCGAAGACCTTGGGTGCTATAGAAGAGAATTATTGGATGAAGTGGAGTGCATTGAAGAATATTGGACTTAATTTTTGAACCAATTAAATGGAGACACATGTCCCTTCTTAATATATTTGTGCCTGATGGGCTTTTCTTTTCTGAAATTACTAGGTCCGGGCCCGGACAGTTTTTTATATAGCTCGGTCAAGGCCCGAACCGTTTCGCACAAATATTTTTTAAAGCCCGGATCGGACTTTCAGGCTAAAATGCCCATCCCATTTGGTATTGATTCCTTGATCTTATATGGGGTTTTGATGGTGGATTTGATTAGTTTAGTGTAGATGAGAAACAAAACACCCAAACAAGTCTTACTGAGTTTTCAGAAATACCCGTGGTGCTGCAAACGGTAAACAAGTCTTACTGAGTTGCCCACTAATTGGTCAAAACTAACGCCGACAACGCGTGTAATACATGCACCCGATGCTCACTTGGGTGGGTGGAAGAAGCTCTGCACGTTCCATAATCTAACTTGGGAGCTAGCTAGATGCTGCAAAAAAGTATCTATAAAGAAGGTAGCGGAGGAACAACTTTTTACCCTCCACTGACTCATCCCCACTGCCTATTGACCTTTTTCCTTTTTGGGGTTCCATATCAGACCAGTTGTTATGCTTCTGCTACAGTTGATCACTACATATCAAGCATGTCTGACGTCTGAGCCTCAAACAGTGAAACTGACCTCACATTATCACATAAAAAAAGGTGGTAAAGAATGACAAGTGAATTGAATTATAAAAAACTGACCTCACACGTGGTGATTTTTAACCCAATTTCTTTTACTCTTTCGAGAAAAAAAAGAAAGAAAACCCAATCTAATCACAATGGGCTCCACAGCTATTAATCCCTCTTTTCCTTCCCTAGACCCTAACATTAAATTTGGCACCAACTAGACTGGTCCAATAGGGTGGGCAAGTCTAAGTACTAGTTACTACTAGTTGGTTGCACATTCAAAGGCGAAGTATAATGGCTTGTGATAGAAGAACATGAGTACTAATTAAACTTGTTGAAATGATTGAAGTAGAGGGAGGGAAGAGTTGGTGCAAAATACTGGAGAGGTAAGATTACATATCCCTTCGAAATAGTGACTATGCTACTTTAAATTTTTAGCCGTTTAGGCAACAGGCGGACTATGTTACACTAACTAGTGAATAATGACTTGTTCCCTTTCATGATAGGAAAACAAAAATGGAAATTGTGTTATGACTCATGAATTTTATGTTTATTAGTGAAAATAATAACAGTAGAGATTCCTATTAGGACAATTCTTAGGTTCACCCCTTCGGTGAATGAGCATATTCATTCTCTCTTACGATTAAGACATAATAACTTTATAATTTTCTAACCCGACCATTCATGTTGTATAACGTAATACAAAGATTAGCTCTATAAAAAACCAATCAAATTGAAGACCTTTTAGTTATTCATTTCTATGAAATACATGGACGGTTTATCATAATAGTAATAAGTGTTGTTAGAACCATCCATTTGTTTGATTCAATTAGATAATTAAACGATTTCTGATTCGATTGATTTTTTACAGAGATGATCTTTAAAGGCTTATTTAAGATATGGACCGTTGGATTATGAATTTATTAAGTAAAAGTATGTTAATCGATAATGGGGGTGAATATGCTCGTTCATCCTAGAGGTGAACCTAAGAATTGTTCTTCCTATTATTAATAAATTGTTAAAAACTTATTATATAACAAATTATGAAAAACAATTTAGAAGTAGTAACTTTTACTTTTTAGACCATAACTTCTTCATACAAATTCTGATTTAAGCGTACTACGTGTTCCTCAATTCAGTTTAACATGCTCTGAAACTTTCGTGAAAGAAGTTTCTCAAAAAGTAAAAGAAATAAAAAGTCAACTTTTAGAGCCCCTAAAGTTCGAAACGAAAGTAAAAATTAACAAAAGTTGTCGTTTACTGGTTAAATGATTAGTAAAATGATAAATTAAGGTACGAGACATAATAAAAACAACCATGGTCGAAGGAGAAAAAGTGTGCAACATGCATATGTTATAGGTATCATTATTTTGTATGCAAGCTTAAATCATGTATGTGCTAAAATACATGTACCATGTATAGTGGATATGGTATGCGATTACATAAGTGAGACAATGTGTGCTTTGCATAAAGGGAACTCATCGTGAATTTCAATTCTTGCAAATGTTACATTAATACCAACAAAAATACAAAATTATGTTATTCTCAATGAATTTTACCTCAAATGATAAGAGTATAATCAATTTCACATACTGGACTTTATAGATAATGTCATTAGCTATAGAATATCAATGTAAAGGAATAATAAATGAACACATTTACCTTTATAAAATATTCTGAGCACGCAACAAATGCGCAAAAATGGGTTATTGCAGCCAGAGGCGGAGCCACATAGGGGCACAGTGGGTCTCGTGACCCACTGACTTTTTAACATACATATAAAATTTAGTTACTGAAAATAACCTATAGCGAATTGGGTCCAGCGGTTGGGCTTCTTTATGCTACTAAAGAGGTTTTGGGTTCAATTCTCCTTAGCAGCATTTCAGCATTTTTTGTTGAAATTATGAAAGGATCACTTCACCTCCTTGAAGTAACTTTTCATTTTCTGGGGTGTGTGTGTTTGGTGGGGTGGTAAGGCTTTGGTCTCATATATAAGAGGTCAGGAGTTCGAGCCCCATCAAAGGTGGGAATGGGGTGGGGTTTTTTTTTTTTTTTTAAAAAAAAAAAAAAAAAAAAAAAACTTTTCATTTTCTGTTGTTTTTTTTTTAATACGGACTTTTCATTTTCTGTTGTTGTTTATTTCTGGTTTGTGCTGTTTATGTTTAGTTAATTATAGAAGTTTTTTTTATTAACTAATATAGATGTTTTTCTTTACTTAACATATTAAAAGAAAATCAAATATTGTTGCAATCTGTTAAATGATTGCTTGATTTTATTTATTGATAAAAATATTTTACTAATATAGATAAAGAGACTGTTTTGAAACGATTTTAAAATATGAAATCACGTCGATGACAATAACCATTTTGATACATAGAAATTTTATTTACAGATTTTGTATGTTGTGATATATCCATTTGTGCCCCAGAGAACTTAAAGTTCTGGCTCCGTCACTGATTGCAGCCACATCTTATGCGAAAATTTCCATTGTTCTTGGCGGGCTTTGTAGTACACCCTATGCAAGGTAAAGATGAGATTTTTTTTTTTGGGATAAAAAGATGAGATTTTGATTGGAACGTGGAAGACGAAGACCTTGGGTGCTATAGAAGAGAATTATTGGATGAAGTAGAGTGCATTGAAGAATATTGGACTTAATTTTTGAACCAATTAAATGGAGACACATGTCCCTTCTTAATATATTTATGCCTGACGAGCTTTTCTTTTCTGAAATTACTAGGTCCGGGTCCGGACAGTTTTTTATATAGCTCGGTCAAGGCCCGAACCGTTTCGCACAAATATTTTTTAAAGCCCGGATCGGACTTTCAGGCTAAAATGCCCATCCCATTATATCATGAAGCACATTTGTTGCACTAATGGTAATTCAGGAAAAAAAAAAAAAAAGAGAAGAATTTATATCATGGAGCACATTTTCCCGACAAGAATTCATCAGACTAAGTAATAATCGAACAAACAAATTATAGCATAGATCACCTTTCTCCAACGAATAGCTCATTTGGCAACTGAAATGCCACCATTTTCTTTTTTTACCACCCCATAAAATGATGTACGGTAAACCACAGCCAGTAAGACCAGCCCAAATACCTTAGTCTTATTTTGTATTCCCTAGAGCCCACTTCTAGTAGTAGTGGACTAGTAGTATGTGCCAGCTAGCATGGAGCCATGGATGATTAGATGATGTATGTTGTGGCCCTACGCCCTAGCCACACGCCCACGCTTCAATTCAACGATCTAAAGAGCAAGAGCTTAAATCTAGGCGTGATTGAATATGAGAACTCTTTAATTCCTGCGATTGTTAACTTGAGCCTATTATGTTATCTTAAATTTGCTGCCTTATTGATCCTACCCTATTAATAATGGTTGATTCTTGGCTACGCCCGGCGTAAATTACGCCTGTAACAGCCGTTAACGGAAGGTCAATATGGTCATTCAACAATACACAAACGACAAGCCAGATGGAGTGGGTAAAAACAAACCCTTTACTGCGGTCCCATCCCTCTCAACGAGGGACGAAGTGGTCATTTAATATTCCACTCCCTCTCACCTGCCAAGTTGTGTTGTCGAAGCTGTATCTCATCGAAAACTCTGAAGTGGCGATCCACACCGAAATTGAAGGTAAGTTGCCGCCGCATCTCAGCAATTGAGAAGTCTGATGAGGAATGGATGCTTGCGATGAGATAGAAGATGAAGGTTCGGAGGTTGAAGACGATGATGATGGCTGAAGGTTGAGATTCGAAGAGCTCTGAAACTATGAAAGCTCAGGAGTCTCTGTGTTTCCCTGAGATTCGAGGCTGTGGTTGATTTGGTTCTCTATTTCTCAAGAGAAATCTGAGGGAAATAACGGTGGCAGCGGCGGCGGTTTCAGGATTTCGGGAATAATGGGTGCAACTCGGAGCAGAATGGCAAAATGGCGTTTTTGAATAATGGGTCCCCAATTTGTAGCTCGTCTACAGCATTACGGTGCAGCGTCTCATGATTTGCAAACACTAAATTAAAAATCGATAGATTTGATATTACACATGCATTTAACTCATATTAATAGGTACGGTGAACAAAAATTAACTCATTTGGCCTTCGTTTTCATATTGGTCAAAGGGGGCCAACACAATATACAATTATGCTTCCCTAAGGGGAGTCGAATTATGGGAAGAGAAACGTCCCTAATTTTTTACATAGGTTGATACACCTTGTCCCCAGGAGAGTGTGAGCGCTGACAGATCGAAAAAAGAAGTTCTGAGGGAATGGTTACAAGCGTTTTAGGTTGATGAATATTTAGAATTTAGGTTTGACCATGCGGATCGAGACAGAAACAATGACGAAAACATGTCAATTTTTTACCATAGCCATATTTACCAGCCTTGATCACATCCAACGGTCGAATTTGTCAAATTCTATTTCTTTCACGTTGTTCATCTTGGAAGGTAAAATTTTCTCTACAACCAATAAACATGCTATATAACACTAGTAGCCATATAAAGATTTTGTCTTATCCAAATAGTACAAATTAGAAATTGATAGATTTGACATTACCCATGTATTTAACACATATCAATAGGTATCGTGTAAAAAAAACTAACTCGGTCGGCTTTCGTTTTCATATTGGTCAAAGGGGTCAACCCAATATACGTTTATGCTTCTCTAAGGGGAGCCGAATCACGGAGAAATAAATGTCCCAAATCTTTTACATAGATTGATACACCTCATCCCTGCGAGGTGTGAGAGCTGATAGATTGAGAAAAGGAGTTGCGAGGGAGTGGTTATCAGCGTTTTAGTATTTAGAATTTAGAGTTGACCACGCGGATCAAGACTGAAACGATGACGAAAACATGTCAATTTTTTACCATAGCCATATTTCTCTTCATTGATCACATCCAACGGTCAAATTTGTCAAATTCTTTTTCTTTCACCATGTTCATCTTGGAAGGTATCCTTTTCCCTACGGGTAAAGCTATGGTATGTTAACATTTCTCATACATCAACTATTTTTACCCCTCTAAGGACTCATGTTATCACTTTGAGGACTAATATTACTATTTTCAGGACTCATATGGTAAACTAAGAAAATTTACCACTTTAAGGACTCATGTTACCACTTTGAGGATTAATATTACTATTTTGAGGACTCATGTGGTAACTAAGAAAATTTATCACTTTAAGGACTCATGTTACTACTTTGAGGACTAATATTACTATTTTGAGGACTCATTTTACCACTTTTAAGGCAATTGTATGCATGTCATACGTTAACACATTGTAGAATTTTCCTTTCCCTACAAGTCTACAACTAATAAACATGCTATACTACATTAGTACACTATTAGGATTTTGTGCGATCCAAAATTTTGGGACATTTATCTCATTGTGATTCAGCTCTCTTTATGAAAGTATAAACATTTATAGAATTGGCCACTTTGAGAGATGTCGAAATGACGATGGACTGGTTTAATATTTTTACCTAATACATATTACTACTCAATAAGCACATAGAAAATTTTAAATTTATCGATTTTAAATTTTATTTTTTCTTTGAATTTCACAAAATATGAAAAAATATGCCTAATATGGAAAAAGTCCATCTCGACTATTGAAATAAAAATGCATATATTTTTTTTATTATAAAAATAATTACGCATTTTATTATAATCCAAGTAATGTGTAGTTTATTATAATTTTTTTACAAAATTTGTTACTAAGAAATTACTATTTTGAGGACTCATGTGGTAACTAAGAAAATTTATCACTTTAAGGACTCATGTTACTACTTTGAGGACTAATATTACTATTTTGAGGACTCATTTTACCACTTTTAAGGCAATTGTATGCATGTCATACGTTAACACATTGTAGAATTTTCCTTTCCCTACAAGTCTACAACTAATAAACATGCTATACTTTTGAGGACTAATATTACTATTTTGAGGACTCATTTTACCACTTTTAAGGCAATTGTATGCATGTCATACGTTAACACATTGTAGAATTTTCCTTTCCCTACAAGTCTACAACTAATAAACATGCTATACTACATTAGTACACTATTAGGATTTTGTGCGATCCAAAATTTTGGGACATTTATCTCATTGTGATTCAGCTCTCTTTATGAAAGTATAAACATTTATAGAATTGGCCACTTTGAGAGATGTCGAAATGACGATGGACTGGTTTAATATTTTTACCTAATACATATTACTACTCAATAAGCACATAGAAAATTTTAAATTTATCGATTTTAAATTTTATTTTTTCTTTGAATTTCACAAAATATGAAAAAATATGCCTAATATGGAAAAAGTCCATCTCGACTATTGAAATAAAAATGCATATATTTTTTTTATTATAAAAATAATTACGCATTTTATTATAATCCAAGTAATGTGTAGTTTATTATAATTTTTTTACAAAATTTGTTACTGAAACAAAATTATTAAACAAAATAAATGTGACTTTTTTAAGATAAAAAAGTAAATGAAAATTTTTTATCGAAACTTCTTACACTTTTTGACCTACGAGAAATATTTTTAAAAATATTCTTGATATAAAATATTTAATTTGAAGGTTGGATAATAAATTATGGGATGCGACGAGTTCGTGAAATTTTTTGGATATCCGAGCTAATTATTATGAATTTATAAAATTTAAAAATTATGTAAATTCATTTTTAATAAAAGAAAATTCGCGGTGCGATCTGAACCATTAACTCTAATAACCGTCTAATCTAGACCGTTGATTCCATGTATATAGTGACTAGATCTATTTGAAGAAAACAGAAAAGGGCTTGATTGGATCAATCATCCCAGATGCTCGACCCATTTCTTGTTCGCCGACCCGCGTAAGTAACCCGATCGGGACTCTGGGGTACGGCCACTAAGCGGCGGCGCAGGGCACTCAATCGATTCAGCTCCTTGCTGCGGTTCTGCTTCTAGCCTCGGTTGGTCTAGTGAATGGGTGTAGAGAGAGAATCGAAGCCGGTGTTTTACGGCGATTTCCCTACAATATCCGGACCCGGCGACGGTTTGCAATGCATGAACTATGGAACTTGGTCTACATTTCATGCTGTACACGTTTTTATACGTGGTTTTTGATTTCGATTAATTTTGGAAAAGTTGCCATTTTAGTTGATTACAGCCACCGCCGAGACCACTGCTCACAGTGGCGGTTTGGCTTTTCTGTGTTCGTTCATTTCAGACCAAAATTGACCATTTGAAAAACTTACACTAACTCAGGACCCTTTACATGCATACCAGCAGAATCTGAAAACCGTAGTCTTCACTTCACTCATATGATTCATGCTGGGTCTCCCGCTGCGCCGCTCGATTTCGTCATTGAAGTTCGTCGTCGCAGGTACACTTCCTTCCGATCTCACTCTTCCTTCTAGGAAAACGGTGGAGCCACCGTAGTTGAGAGCCGCCCACATGAGGCTATCCAGGCCTAAGCCGAAGACGAGGAAGACGCTCTTTGTTAGGATCCTTGCTGATACTGCTATATCTTTGAAGGTTTGCTGTGGGGTGATGTTTTGTGGTGGCGTAGTGGATGAGGACGTTGGCTAAGGAAGATGGGGTTTTTGTGCATGTGGGAATGAAGGGAACTTCAAGTGATGGGCTTTTGGGGGCTTGAGGTTGATTAGTAGTTGAATTTGAAAGGTGGGTTTCTGAGATCGTGGTGGATGATGAAGATGGGGTTTTCAGAGAAGATGAGAGGTTTGATCTGGGTATAAAGAATTGGCTTTTTGGGTTCGGCGACAATTCATTCATATTATTCAAGTTGGCATGTGGGATTTGTCATGAATGCCCTTCGTTTTTTACCGTAAGGGCTTGTTTTGAACTGATAACATCAGTGAAGTGGGCAATTCCTACTGTGCCCTTCTCATTCAAATTGTGTGGACAAGAAGACTCCAGCAAAGCGGACCCCACATGGGCGTAAGTTACGCCGGCGTAGCCCAGACGCACCCATTAATAATATGTACCATTAATATTAGTCCTCTCCTTAAATACTTTAAATTAATACTAAACATGAATCGCCCATTTGTTTGAGACAGGATATGGCACAAGCTGATTGGTTGGAAAGAGAAAAAGTTGTCACAGGCAGGCAAGATGATTTTGTTGAAATCGGTTGTTCAGGCAATTCCCTCATACTCTATGAGTGTATTCAGATTGCCAATGTATTTATTTCATGATCTATCGGGGCTTGTCGGCTCGATTTTGGTGGGGTCGCAAAAGAGGCAAGAAGGGTATGCACTGGTTGAAGTGGAGTTCTCTTTGTCGTAATAAAAAGAATGGAGGTCTGGGATTCAGAGATTTTGTGTAATTTAATCAGGCTTTGCTTGCCAAGCAGTGCTGGAGATTGCTTTCTTTGCCGGATTTACTGGTTTCTCAAATCTACAAGTGCATATATTATCCTCAATCTTCCTTTTTAGAGGCAAGGGTTGGGCGATCTTGTTCATTAATTTGGAGATCGCTACGATGGGGGAGACAATTGCTGCTTTCTGGTTTGAGGTGGAGAGTTGGTGTTGGTGACTCTATTATGATCTACCATGATGCTTGGGTGCCAATCCCATACTCTTTCAAGATCATGTCTCCTCCAAATCTGCTATTCAATCACCCTGTCTCTTCTTTGATTTCAAATGGTTCTTGGAACTTTAGACTACTTTCAGAATCTTTTTGGGAGTCGGAGGTGGCAGCTATCTGTTCCATTCCATTGCCTACTGCTCCTTGTTCATATAAACTGATTTGGCACTATACGAAAGAGGGAGTTTATACG
Source organism: Rosa rugosa (assembly GCF_958449725.1). Taxonomy (NCBI): domain Eukaryota; kingdom Viridiplantae; phylum Streptophyta; class Magnoliopsida; order Rosales; family Rosaceae; genus Rosa; species Rosa rugosa. Next base: position 52,695,206 of record NC_084820.1, on the reverse strand, counting down.
GTGAAGAGTGGTTACCAGCTTGCTCAGTTTTTTAGGGTTAGAGGTGAGGGTCAGGAGGGAAGTTCTTCTAATTATGTGGACTTGGTTTGGCAGGTTGTGTGGAAATTAAAAATCCCTGAAGGTGCAAGAGTGTTTAGTTGGAGAGTGCTTCATGAAATCTTGCCAACAACATTTTCACTACATCATTGACATCTTCTTGCTTCTTCAGTTTGTTCTAGGTGCCAGGGAGAGGAGGAGAGTATTCTACATGCCCTTTGGTCTTGTCCAAAGGCTAAGGAGGTTTGGAGGACTACTCCTTTCAAGAGTGCAGTGGGTGGTGGACATTTTGGGACCTTCACACACCTGTTTAGATATGCAACATCAGTTCTTACTTTGAATGAATTGGGTTTGGTGGTTTTGATATGTAGAAGGATTTGGCAGGTTCGAAATGATGTGATTTTCAACCACAAGCGGTCAATCCTCACCTTTTGTATGCTCAAGCTCTACATTTGCAGCAACAATTTTTGGAGCAACGTCTCCAAGCTTGCTACTCTGCTCATAGAACTATTGCTCAGGTTAGATGGACTCGACCTTCTTTTCCGTTTCTGAAACTAAATGTGAATGGAGCTGTAGATGATGTACTTGTCTTGAGAGGTTTGGGTGCAGTCCTCCGTAATGAAAATGGTGATTTAATGATTGCGGTTTCAAAAGGGATGAGAGGTGGTTATTCTGTCAAAGCTACAGAACTATATGCAGCAGTTTTGGGCATGCAGGTTTTCAATCGACACACATCATTCTGGAAATGGATGCTTTTGGAGTGATTAATGATTTGAATACAACAGATCTTGTTTGGTCGGTTGAAGGTGCTTTGGTTGAGGAAGTGCGAAATCTCTTCCACTTCTTCTCTTCAGTTATATGTACATATAGCCCTAGGAGATGTAATCAGGCAGCGCATACTCTAACTAAAAATGAGCTTTTGTTTCCTGCATTTCAAGTTTGGGTTGAGGAGGAGCCACAATGGCTCTCCCGTGTACTTATTTATGATGTAACTATCTAGATTGCTTTTTAATGCAATTCTTATTTCTCAAAAAAAAAAAAACATTGAATCGCCCATTTGTTTGGTCTTGACAAATAGGTTGCTCTGGTTATTAGGTGTAGAATGCATGCGTTATTGCTTTGTTGATACGAAATATGGTGATATACTGACAATCTAAACAGCAGAATTTTCTAATGTCATCTTGAGGTTCTCAGCTTATAAGGGCCATAATGATATAAATTGTTCGTAGATAGGCTGATAATCTTGGCATTTAGAAAAGATAAATAAACTCTGTTTAAGAGTTCATCATAAGAACTTGACAGGCCTAGCTTGTTGGATATTGCAATGATGAAACCAAATATAGGGCTCGTCTACGAGTACATGGCCAATGGAAACTTACAAGAACATCTTTCAGGTTTGGCTAGCTGTAATTGAAAATATTAAGTACTAAAGTTCCACATTTCTCATCTGAGATCCTTTTATTTCTAATCATGCAGATCAGTAGATAGCAGTTCAAATATTTTGGGTTGGGAAGATAGGCTTAGAATAGCAGCAGATGCTGCACAAGGTCAGTAACTAAATGATTCACATCAGTCCCTGGGCTGCTTTCATGCTTGCGAAATGTGACATTAACAGTGATATTGATCCAAGATTTGAGAGAAATTTAAATATCAACCGTCTGGAAAGTTGTGGTGATACGCATGCCAATGCGTGCCTCCAAACGCCACCAAAAGGCTAATTTTTTTTTTTTTTTTTGGTGGCAAATAGTCTCCCAAAAGTTTGAAAATGACATTTTTGATGGAAACTGTGACAGAATTTGACAAAAAATGAAACCAAATTAAGACCATGCGACACGAATTTCCTCCATGCTTTCGCCAGACGTCTTGTTCTCATGCTCGAGTATTTTTCACCAGTTATCCAACTTTAAATTCCCAATGAAGTGCCGATCAGCTCACCAAAAAGTACTTCATTACAGTCAGGGGCGGATCCACGTATAGGCGAGCTTAGGCAACTGCCTAAGCTGGATTTTGCTTGTTTACCTTAATATATATATGTTGGCTTAAGGAATTCACTTAAAACTGACAGAAAAGGGCAAACCCACAATCAGCCCACTAATCTCATCACCTCTAGAAGGGCAAAACCACGTTTGATATATATGTTGAGGTATAATATATATAGATAATTGATATGCATGGTGTTGTTTCACAAAGCACTATGCCACTATCGTTCATATATAATTGTATATATGTAAAGCCTTAAAGGCTGAAGCCATGCTTTTTGCCATTCCCAGACGACCCCATTTCCCATTTCTCATTCTTTTTGCCATTTCCAGACGACCCCATTTCCCATTGCTAGCATAAATGCAATCGTTTGACTTCATATTTTGTCTGTTTTTAATGAGGCAAGTGTTAGGAGTCACGAATGATTTATCACAAGCATTACAAAAGAGGGATCAAGATATTGTCAATGCTATGGATTTAGTCAAGGCATGTAAGCAGCAACTACAAAAAAATGAGGGAAGATGAATGTGAATGGGATGATTTTCTTGACAAGGTTTATTCTTTTTGTGGCAAGCATGGTATCAAGATTCCCAATATGGATGATGTCTTTGTTGCTCAAGGGAAATCCCAACGGAGAGCTGAAAAAATAACAAACCTTCATCATTATCGAGTAGAGGTCTTTTATACTGTGATTGATAGACAGCTTTCAGACTTGAATGATCGTTTTAATGAGGTAAACTCTGAGCTTCTTTTCTGTGTTGCAAGTTTAAGTCCAGATAATTTATTCTCCGCTTTTGATAAACAAAAGTTACTCCGTCTTGCCAAATTCTATCCAAGAGATTTTTCTGAAAGAGATGTCTTATCACTTGAAGACAAGCTTGATATTTATGCTAATGAAATGCGATTCAACAATGAATTTTCTCAATTGAAAGGAATTGGTAGTCTTGCTAAAAAATTGGTGGAGACAGGAAAACACAAAACACATGCATCAGTCAACAAGCTTCTAACTTTGGCTTTAGTTCTACCGGTTGCAACAACTTCAGTGGAAAGAGTATTCTCAGCTATGAACATTGTGAAGAATCCACTTCGTAATAGAATGGGAGATCAATAGATGAATGATAGTTTGCTTGTTTACATCTAATAGCATTGGTAATGATCCTATAATGCAACGTTTTCAAAATATGAAATCGCGCCGTGGACAATTACCGTCTCGTACTAAATTTGTAATTTAATAATTTTTTTTAATATCTTACTAACTTAGTTGAATCTTGCCCTACCTGACATTTACTTCTGGATCCGCCACTGATTACAGTAATCGGCAAAAGAACAAAAAAGTACTCATATGATCTAATTGTAACAGTAGTGTAATTACAGGCCGATCAAAGGACATTCAAAGAAAGCCCACAATCCTAACTAATTGATATCTCAGAATCTCAGATATATAGTACTGCACACACACACACATAGTCAACTGATGCATTGCACAATCTATTACCGCCATTTACTAACCAGATCTAATCTCTTCACTTAATATAGGCAGAATAATCTCATCGGCTCTTGTTTTCAATATCTCAAAAAGGTTGGAAGGAAAACATTAGAATCCTTGTAACGGCAGTAACCTATAAAGTAGACATGGAAATTCAGATATTAAGTACGAATCAAATTGAATAGACCAAGATGAATAATCAACCCACATAAGCAACTTGCAGATTACTGAATTAGGTATGTAATGATGGTAATCAAAGAAACAAGCCAAAAAAGAATTACCAAAAAGAAAAAAGCATGCTGTAAGAAATTCTTACAGACCTTGCTGGTATGCTGTAATAATATCTTCAGATTCCAAAATCTCTTTTGTGCATTCTTCATGCCTCTTATCAATTAGTATCGACAATCCCCCATTATCATCAACATGGCCAAACAAAATGAGCTTGGAATTGGGATGCTTAATCTTCTCGTCATCTGGCAAAAACAGTTCTGCTTGGTAAATTTTCATCACACCAGCATCTGCTGCCTCCATTGTTAGATAAACAAAATCCTCCCACTGCAGCTTGCTTCCGTTCACCACTCTCTTAAACTGCAGTTTAGCATTCTAAAACCGAAACCAGAACTTTAGATTTATTATATATGCAAAACCTATAGTAAGAAACTCATTCTCCGCAGCAGGGTTAAATCATTCTAGAAACAGATCAAAAATGTCAAATGGAAGGCATGCATATTAGACATGATTTTTATAAATCAGTCATTAAGAATCAAACATAAAAGCAAAGCATGAGGTAGAATAGCATGCTGCTTTTACAAATTCAGAATGTTTTCAATTCAAACCTTTTCCTTGTTGTACATTTTCACGGCCCAACGTCCAAATTTTTGCATCTTGCCATTATTTGATAAGTCATATGCAGGTTCAATACGACATAGTTTGATACATAAGTTATTAGAACAATTAAGTCCCTGTTCAAAGACAGAAAAGTGAGAGTGTGAGACAGTCCTCTTGAAAAAGAAGCAACCATTGAACAACATAAGGCAGATGGTGGTCCTGGCCCAACATCATCTGTTAAACATGGACATGAAGGTAATAAGGAAAATGGATGGCTTGCAAATACCTGCTTTTTACACATCGGAATTTGACTCTCTGCTCTGTCTTCATTGTCCTTCTGAGCAAAAAAGTTTTCTGGTTCAAGTAAATAAAACACCCAGCATTAATATCCCCAAATTTGTTGCTTTGTTAACTGAACTTAGAAACATAACCAACCTAACTACCTGTGCCCTCCCCTATATACAGATGTGCATCAATTAGGTTATCAAATCATATCCTTATCAATAATATACTTAATAAACAGAAGTGCCAGAATAGTTACCTAGGTGATCAAATAGTGCTATAGGACACCCATCATCGACAACAAGACAGAACCATTCCAAAAACATGCCATCAGTGAAATTTACTGAAACTTTTGCTTGGTAAAGTTTAGCGACACCGGCATCAACTGCCTCCAATGTTATATCATATAGGCTGCTAATTCCTGTGCACAGCAGATGCCTATGTGCCTTGACAACTCTCACAAACTGCAGTTGCATTTTCTAAAGAAGAACCCAAAATACTTTATTTCAAACAAACTAAACAATTAGGCTAAAGCTATCATTAGTATAAACAAAATTGCATTTTAGCGAAAAAAGAAGAAGCATTCGGCTTTCATTAATCTCCTAATGCTATCAACTTGATACCTTTCGCTTGTTGAACTCTTCCGTGGCGAAACGGGCAGGCTCTAATCCTCCTAAATCCATATAATAATCAAATACCTATTCAAAACAAACCAACCAAAAAAAACAGAGAAAAAAAAAAGAAAAAAAGAAAGCAGAATTATAATCCTAAACAAAAATGTGAAAGCAATATGCAGAAGAGCAATTCCAGTGTGGTTATGTACCTTAAGCTCCTTTTTTTTGCTTTTATAGCTTCCATAATCGAATCGGTGACGGAAGAAATGACCGGCAGGAAACCCCGAAACGGCCCGGCTTTGGCGATCGAGGTTTTTGTCGATAGCAAAAGCCCTAAGCATCAGAATTCCACTTCTGTTCTTGTGAACAGAGTTACTCGCCAGCTTTGCGAGTGCAGAACGAATCGCCATAGCCATGTCCGCAGTTTGGAGGAGAGAGTGAAGAAGAGATGGCGGCAAAAAGAGGGAGTAAACCCCTGTAACTAGAGAGGAAAATTATACAGAAAATAAATATATATCATATTATTTCAAAAATATATGTCATACTAATTTATTTTTAACAAATAACGGACAAATATTCTAAAATTTAGAATGATATAAATAAAAAAATAGAAATAATCTATATAAAAAATTTATTTTTATAGAGTTTCCAATGTTAAATTATATTAATCTCTATCCGAACCAATGATTATTCATGATTCCATAATCCAATCAAATTTTTTTTTTTTGTTACAAGCAGGATCTAAAAGGCCCAAACAGAAGCAAAGGAGAAGCTAAGAACTTGAACAAAAACCAATCCTCCTAGCTCTAGTTACATCAGACAAATCATCCAAGAAAGTTTGGGCAGCATGAGCAGGGGGATTGTCAAAAGTGACAAATCTAGGTTCATGAAGAATGCTATTCTTGGCAAGGGCGTCAGCAGTCATGTTACATTCTCTAAAGATGTGTGTCAGTTTGACATTCTGAAACTTAGCCAACATTAGATCACAGCCAGCAAGCATAGAACCAAGGGGATGCAGAGACTTGTCAGAGTTTTGCACAAGTTGAACCGGCACAGCAGAATCTGATTCAATCTCCAAATTAGTAATGTTATGCTTTGAGGCTAACTTTAAACCAAAGAAAAGACCCCAAGCCTCAGCATCAAGAATTTCCCCAACACCAAGATTAATTTGAAACCCATCCACCCAGTTGCTATTATGGTCTCTGATAACCCCTCCTGCACCAATTTTCCCAGAATACGAAACTCTAGTCCCATCAATATTCAATTTGAAATAGTTCATAGGAGGTCTGCTCCAAGAAAGCATAATGTAGTTGTACATGGTGTCAGAATTGACCTTTGATTGCGCACAAATCCATTCTTCTGCATAATCCCATATGATCCTCTCAGGGCAGGCAGGCATGACAAACTTAGGATCGAAAATCTCCTTATTCCTCCATTTCCAAATGAACCATAAGACAAAGACAAATAAACTACACCACTTAATATTATTCTTGATCCTTGTATGGCAGTGAAGCTGAGCAACCACCCAAATATTCCAATCTAGAGAGAAGGAGTTAAAAATGGTACCAGGTTTAAGGAAAGGTTGCCAAATGGCCATAGACCTGTGGCAATTTCTAAATAAATGAAGAAGACTTTCATCAGCAGAATTGCAAATGGGGCAAGTAGGGTTGGCAGTGAGGCCTCTTCTGGCTCTTTGCACATTAGTAAGAATCTTTTTGTAGAAAACACTCCAGATAAACATCTTCAGCTTAGGAGGACAGCTCAAGTTCCAGATAGCATTCCAGATAATCCAATCAAAATTATTACTTAGATTGTCACTCCTAATATTTATATTTAATATTAGAATTAATAAACCAAACAGTAGAAAGAGAATATTTATTGGGGGTATAAATAGGCAAATAAGAATTTTAGAAAAACGGTTAGATTTATATATATATATATATATATATATATATATATATATATATATATATATATATATATATATCTACTACTATAATTAGAGGCCCTTTTTTGGTGTCAAAGGCTTCACTAAATTTTGAAAGTGCCTATAATACCCTTCAATAACATAATTATTAAATTAAGTTAATAACATATAAATAAATAAAAGAGTAAATTGAAAAAAATACCCAAACCACCACTATTCTATGTCTAAAAAATAAATAACCACTATTCATTTTAATCGATCTATTTTCCATTAACATCACATTATCACCCGCGAAAAACGCGGGCACGTTGCTAGTATATATAATTGTAAAACTGAGACTGAACCGCAGATAAATATTTTGGTTCGGGTTTTTCATTTTCAAATGCTGGAACCAACAAGGACCCGAACCATTTCACTTCGGCTCAGTTATGTATGTTTTTCGATTCCTACAGTAACTACCAAAATAGCAAAACTAGTAAACTGTTTACACTCTACAAATTTCCATTTTTCCATGCTTTTAAGTCTAATCTGGGCAACTCAAACATTCACACATATGCCAAGAACGACCATATTAAGGACTTACATTGAGAAATTCTCACAACAATCTTGATAAACCATCAAAGTGATCAAAAATCCAAATTGAAGCAAATAATTGAAATAAACAGTTTATCACTTTATTCTAGTTCCAACGGAGTTGCAATCTACAAAAGTGCAAACCATCAAACTAATCAAAGTACTAAACTGTACTACACTACCACAAACTTTAAACAAAAAAAAAAGATTTCAAAACTCCAAACTACAACTGAGTTGCAAACCATCAAACTAAAGCAGTCATGCACTATGCAATAAGGCTGGAACTCAAGCAGGCAGCCAGGTAGGCTATGCATTCATGCATCAACTCAGCAACGCACAAAACCACAACACAAACCATCAAACAACGGTAAGTTCAAAACTGCATACATAACATAAAAGAACATTTTAAAATTAGAAAGCACAAGTTCAAAAATCTAAATAGCTAAACTGCATACACAAGAACTGATGCACATTTCCAACAAGGTACAAGTTCAAAAGAATCAAAATTGCATAGTTGAACACAAAAGCACATTCAACATTTAAAAACTAAAGCTTTATAAAAAAAAAATGCAAACAGGCAAAATGTAGACCTTTAACAGTTGGAGGCTTTAATCATTTTTTGGATTTGGAAACCTTAGAAGACTTTGATGCATCTTAGATCTTGGAAACCTTTGGAGCCCTTGCAGCCTTTGCAATCCTTTTTGGGTGCTGTGATTGTGGTGTAATTGCAGTTTATTTGAATGAATTTTCTATGGATACAGAAAAACAATTTAGCTTTAAATGTGTGTGTGTGTGTGTGTATATATATATATACTATTATTAAGAAAAGAGGTTTTGTTAGCCAAAATTGATTTTTTTTACATTTTCAACCCTCAAAGATTAAAATATCACGGATAACATTTTATTCATCAGGGACAAAAGTGTCAAAACATAATAAAAAAAATAAAAAACTAATTAAAAAAATTTCCTAGAACTACCCACTCTAAGCATAACTACCCACTACTCCCACACCCATCGAGTGTAGGCAATTTCTAGTGTGTGTGTGTGTGTGTGTGTGTGTGTGTGTGTGTATATAATTTTGGCATCATGACCGTTCAGTTTTTAGGTCCTAATATATAGATCATTTTACAAATTTTCAGCCAAATTGATGATCATTAAGGTATCGAACTAGATTAAATCAATGGACAGACCGAATCTATCCAATCTGAATTGTTCATGTTCATAATTGTAAATCGCAGTTATGAATGCCTTAATGATTATCAATTTGACTAAAAATTTATAGAGATGTACACATATATACATAAAAACTGAATGGTTAAGATGTGAATATGTGATCGAAAAGTGAGATAGCGATCCCCTAAGATGACTTAAAAAAGGGTCCCTCACTAGAAGGACTATATATATATAGACAAACTTTTAGATCACATTTCGGCATCTCAACCGTTCAGTTTTTAGGTCATAATGTGTAGATCATTTCTGCAAATTTTCAGCCAAATCGGTGATCGTTACGGTATCAAACTAGATTAAATCAATGGATGAACCAAATCTGTCAAACTTGAACCGTTCATACTTATAATTTTAAATCACCATTTTGAATACCTTAACGATAATAAATTTGGCTGAAAATTTGCATAAGTGATCTACACATTAGGACCTAAAAACTGAATGGTTAAGATGTCAAAATATGATCGAAAAGTATGTCCAATGCCCTATCCCTAGAACATACCAAAAAAAGAGGATCCCTCACTATATATATATACATATGCTATCCAGGGTGGAGCTCCGCTTTGAAATTAACGTGTGAAGTTTGAGTTTTTGGTCATTTTTTGGTCGCATATTCACATCTCGACCGTTCAGTTTTTAGGTACTAGTGTATAGATCATCTCTGCAAATTTTTAGCCAAAATATGATCGTTAAGACATTGATAACTGCCTTAAAGCTAGTACGGTTTAGGTTGACAGATTTAGTCCGTCCATTGGTTTAAGTGAGTTAGATACCTTAAGGATCATCAATTTGGCTGAAAATTTGCAGATATGATATATACACTAGTACCTAAAAATTGAACGGTCGAGATGTGGATCTACGACTGAAAAGTGACCTAAAACTCGAATTTCACACGTTAATTTCAAAGCAGAGTTTCGCTCTTGATAGGATCTGTATATATACATATATATATATATATATATATATATATATATATATATATATATATATATATATATATATATAGGATGTCCCTAAACTCTTAAAGTGAGGATGTTTTTATTTTTAGGATGTATTTTAATAATCATAACCACTCATTCTTTAGTTACCTACACACATATGAATACTATTAAAAATTAGACAAATCGGAAAATGTTTAACCATTTGATTAGCACAATGTTCTTTTTAATTTTATCTAACGAATTACATTTGTTTACACAATTTTGAATGACCAAATGATTATGGATTTAGTTGATTTTTTGTAGACATCATTCTTGCATAGGAATCTAAATGATCAACGATTGACATCATTGAATTAAGTCATATAATTTTGTAAAATAACAAAAATCCTCAAATTTTTAAAGTAATGAGCTTTTCTCTAGAAGTATATATACAAGTAAGAAATTTTCAGTGTTTTAAATTTTTACGGCAACTCAAACTGTTACATTATTTGAATTTTTTTTTTTTTTTTGAGAAATTGGCGACAAGTTTTTTTTACTATTAAGAGAGAAGACTCCATAGGATCCCCAACCCAGATTCCATATGAATGGAATAATTCTACTATATTGGCTTCACCGTAGACATAATGACAGGTTAATGAGGAGTCCTACAACTAACATATGGAGACCCAATGCTCTCTTCTTGAAACCAGGATATACAACCCCGTTTGAATTCCAGATCTGCTGTTTGTGGACTCGCCATGGAACATATATAGTAAGACTCCTCTGTTGAACATTGTAAGCATCTTGAGGACCAACCAATCTTGTAGGGGATTTCCTCAACTGAAGCCCAAACTTGATTGAAAGTCAATTCAAATCATAATTCTATTACTAGTTGGATGGAGATGGCTCTTCCAAGTTCTATGTCGGCGACAAGCGCAGGAAATCCAAGCGAGGGTGGGTGTCCATGGGCCTTCTTGCGCCCCTTGGAGGAGGGTTTCCCTCGTCCTCAACCCCCTCCAAAGGCAAAAACTTTCGCCTCCATTCTCTCTGACTCAGTTGAGTCTTCGGTCTCACTTAGCCAACTGCCTGCTCCAGTCATTCGTGGTGACAAGACATACGTCAAAATCAATGAAGCTCTCTATCAGGAACAATTGAAAAACTTCAAAACCAATCTTATTGGTAGATTGCTACTGCGAAAAGGTTCTGTCCCAATGAAAACTCCCGTTCTCAAGGGCTTGCTTGCTGATCTATGGAGGCCGGCAGCTCCTTGGCGCTTGGTCCCGCTTGGGAAGGGGTATTTTGACATTCACTTTGGCACCGAAGAGGATCTGCGACGTGTTTGGGGAGGTGGTACATGCACCCTTGCCGATGGGCTCTTTCGACTGGCTCAATGGAAACCTGACTTTGTGCCTGGTGATGTCCTTCCACAAACACATGCCCAACTATGGGTCAGACTGTATGGCTTGAGCCAGGACTACTGGCACCCTCAGCATCTCATGGAAATTGCACGTGGAGTGGGTACGCCCTTGCAGTTAGACAGGGCTACGAAGGAGAGGGAGTTTGGGTACTATGCTCGAGTGCTGGTAGACGTTGATCTTGCTAGCGAATTGCCAACGTCGGTAATGGTTGAGCGTGAGTCACTTTGTTTCCCCATTGAGATTATTTATGAAAACAAGTGTACTCATTGCGGTATGGTTGGGCATATGGTGGATCGTTGTAGACGATTGCATGGTGACAACCCAAAGCCTCGCAATGTTGAGAAACCTTCCACAGTTTCAAGGTCGGTGGTTCGCCAGGAATATAGGGTGAAGGATAAGGAGCAAAGTGACCAAGATCCTATACAAGTTTCCAGGAGAATCAGTGAGCCTTGTGGCAGTGGGAGAGATGGTAGTCCAGGGGGAGTAGCCACTGAGAGACCAGCAACTCCTAATAATGACCCCACGGAGAATCGGTTCGCCATTTTGGCTCAAGAAGTCATTGCGGAGGCTGCCAACGATTTAATTGAGCAATTGGCAGATCAAGTGTATCTTGAGCCAATTAATCAGTCTTCTGACATACAGCATTCAAGCCAGGTTGCGGCTGAGGTTTCGGACGATGAACATGATTCTAGCCCCACCTCCCTAATAGTGACGAAGGGAGATGAAGTAGTTGTTCAAGGGAAGGAAGATGATATGACTATTGTTCTTTCTAAATCGCAGAGAAAGAAGCAAAAGAAGAAAACGCATAAGGAAACAGTCCAGGAGCAAGTTTCTGACCGCTATCCCACCCGCAATAGGGCTCCCACTCCTCGCCTTAACCTATGAAGGTTCTTTTTTGGAATGCTCGGGGCTTGGGTAACGCCCCCACTCAAAGAGTCTTGCGTAGGATGGTTCATAGATACCAACCTTCAATTGTTGGTATTTCTGAACCTTTTATTAATCTAAGTGCACTTAAATCTTCTTTTTGGCATTCTTTGAAGATGTTTCCGGCTGCAGTGAATGATCGGGGAGACCAACCCCCAAATATTTGGCTCCTTTGTGATCAGGCTGTTCAACCGACCGTGTTACTAGCTACTGATCAGCAGCTCACGGTTTCCTGCACTCTGGACACTGTCAAGTGTGTTATCACCTGGGTTTATGCTAAGACAACGGTGCCGGACCGTCGTCTGCTTTGGAGAGATCTTCTACAGGTTAAAAATACCTTTGTTCAAGGTCCATGGATAGTGTTGGGAGATTTTAATTGTGTTCTTGGAGCTCATGAAAAAAGAGGAGGACTTCTTCCCAGTGCCATTTCTTGTTCTGAGTTTCAAGATATGTCAACTAATTGTGAACTAATTCATCTTCCTACTAAGGGCTTGCCTTATACTTGGACGAATAAAAGGGGGGTTAGTGCGAATGTTGAAATGAGGCTCGATCGGTGTCTCAGTAATTTTTCTTGGATTGATGTTTGGCGCAAGTTGGAGTGCTCCACCCTCCCTCGTTGTTCCTCAGATCATTCTCCTCTTTTAGTGTCCTTCTCAAGGCTCATGCTAATTCAGCGACCACCGTTCCGGTTTCAACGCATGTGGTTGGATCATCCAAGTTTTCTTTCTTTGGTAACAGATGTCTGGCAGAGTGCTCAATTCTTTGGTAATCCAATGTTTGTGTTGGCTTCTAAGCTTAGGACTCTTAAACAACGGTTTCGGGCTTGGAATAAAACTGAATTTGGGGATGTCAACAAAATGGTGGAGAATTCTTTTCTGGACTTGGACAGAATTCAGCAGGAAATTGCTAGTTTGGGGCCTTCAGATGACAGGCTTTCCCAGGAAAGTGTGGCTAGCGCTCAAGTTCATATGGCCCTTGCTCATCAAGAAAGATTTTACTGTGATAAATCAAGGATTAAGTGGCTTTCAGAAGGTGATCGTAACACATCTTTCTTCCATGCAATGGTAAAGGTTCGTCAACTTAAGCATTCCTTATCGGTTTTGAGGGATGGCAGCCGTGTTATTGACGATCCGAAGGAGATCAGTGACCATGTTATTAATTATTTTAGCGACCTTTTCACTGCTGATTCTTCTGTTATTGACACTGGTTTGGTTTCTCAAGTAATTCCCAAGATTGTAACTAATGAAGAAAATGCTCAGCTTACGGCAATTCCCACTTCCGAAGAAATTTTTCAAGTTATGTGTTCCATGGATCATAATAGCTCTCCAGGTCCAGATGGTTTTGGGGGAGTTTTCTATATGAAATGCTGGTCGATTGTTGGTGAGGATGTTATCCAGGCTGTTCAAAGTTTTTTCACTCATGGGTACATTCTCCCCCACTTTAACTCAAACTTGATGATTTTGATTCCTAAAGTTCCTGGTGCAGACTCGGTAACACAGCTGCGTCCTATTGCTATGGCGAATTTTGTTTTCAAGCTTATCACAAAAATTATAGCAGATAGATTGGGTTGTATTGCAGCTCGGATTATATCCCCAAATCAAAGTGCTTTTCTTAAAGGTCGCACTATTGCAGATCCTATTATATTGACATCAGAGTGCATCAACCTCCTGGATCATAAGTGCAAGGGTGGAAACATAGCAATTAAATTTGATGTGCAAAAGGCTTTTGATACCCTGGACTGGAGATTCTTAATTCGCGTACTGAAGGCTTTTGGTTTTTCTGATCCTTTTGCGGATTGGATTAAAGCTATTTTGAATTCTGCACACTTGTCAATTCTTATTAATGGTGCAACGGAGGGTTTCTTCTCCTGTTCTCGGGGTGTTCGACAAGGTGATCCCTTATCACCTATTCTATTTTGTCTTGCTGAAGAGGTTTTGAGTAGGGGTCTCACCAAGTTGGCAGAGGATGGGCGTACTGACTTGATGTCAGCTCCTCTTGGTATTACTCCGCCCTCTCATGTTCTTTTTGCAGATGATATTATGGTTTTCATGCGGGGTACTAAGCGTTCGTTGAGAAATCTAATGCTTTTTATGGAGGAATATGGCTTGAATTCGGGGCAGCGAATCAACAGAGCAAAATCTCTAGTTTTTTTGGGGAAATATGCCTCCCGTCGTCGTTTTATTATCCGGAAGTTTCTTGGTGTTAAGCAAGGTTCTCTTCCTTTCACTTATCTTGGCGTCCCTATATTCCAGGGACGTCCAAAAAAACTATATTTTCAGGCCATTGCAGATAGAGTACGATGTAAACTGGCATCTTGGAAAGGTTCTTTGCTTTCACAAGCAGGTAGGATTCAGCTTATTCAGTCAGTGATACAAGGCATTTTGGTCTACAGTTTCCAAATTTATGAGTGGCCGACATGCCTGCTTCGTGACCTGCAATCTTGTATTAGGAATTTTTTTTGGACTGGTGATCCTTTAAAAAGAGGCATGCCTCTTCTAGCTTGGCGTATTTGCTGTAAACCCAAGGTGGAAGGAGGTTTGGGATTACGTGATCTCTTTGAGGCTAATCGTGCTCTTCTAATAAAGCGGTGTTGGGAGGTGCTCTCTTCTTCCTCTCCTGCTTCTATTTTGGTAAGGACTCGGTTTTTAAATGAAGACTTTCAACCTCTAAAATCTTTTAAAAAATCCTCAGTTTGGTTGGGTCTCAAAAAGGTTTGGCCTACATTCTTCAATTCTCTACAATGGTGTGTTGGCAATGGTCGGAAAATTTCCTTTTGGTTTGATAATTGGTTAGGTGAGCCTTTAGCTTCCACTATTGGAGTAGCTGGCGCCATTCCG
The DNA here is from genome assembly GCF_958449725.1 of Rosa rugosa. Lineage (NCBI taxonomy): Eukaryota > Viridiplantae > Streptophyta > Magnoliopsida > Rosales > Rosaceae > Rosa > Rosa rugosa. Next base: position 52,680,157 of record NC_084820.1, on the reverse strand, counting down.
CTCCAAGCCAAACTGCATGAGTTTATTGTGGATTCGAATTGGGTTCTTCCAGAAGATTTTATAGCTTCCTTTCCTCAAGTTGCTGGTAAAATAAAGCAAATTGCTTTGCCTGTGGAAGACACAACTGATTCCCTTTTGTGGCCTGGTTCCTCCTCAGGTGTTCTGACAGCTAAAGAAGCCTTTACTTTCTTTTCAAGTCACATTGATCGTCGGAATTGGGGTCAAGTCATATGGAACAAAGCAATTCAGCCACGCAAAAGCCTTGTTGTTTGGAAAGCTCTTCATGGGCGGCTGCTTACGGATGATGCATTGCAGCGGCGAGGTTTTTCCCTCCCATCCTGTTGCTCTTTCTGTGGTAGTCATGCCGAGTCATATACGCATCTTCTCCTACACTGTCCTCAAATTGTGCCTTTATGGAAATGGATTTGTCTTCTTTTTTCTCATTCTTTCTCCCCTTGGAATACTCTTGAGGAAGTGTTTTTTGGAGATTTTGCTTCTACTCTCTCTAAACATAAGCGTCAGCTTTGGTTTCTAGTAATTGGCAATCTAATTTGGTATATTTGGATCACTAGAAATCTGCTGCGTTTTGAGGCTAAGGTGTTTGATGTTTTGGATGCCCAGCGTCAGCTTTTGGAGTTGTTCAAGGAGTCTGCTAAGCTTTCTTTCCATCCCTACAAAAAGCACACAATTGCTTCTATTTACTCTATTCTTGGGATCTCTCAATTGTCAGCTGCTGCTGCTAGTTTTATTCCGTCCTTCCATTCTTTGGAACTGGTTTCACTCTATCATCCACCATGATAACACTTATTCAAGTCTCCCACAGCTCCTTACCCAACACTGTCACGCATTTCAAAGTTTTGGGACTGTTGGGGGGGGGGGGGGGGGGGGGAGGGGGTTCATACTACCATCTGTCTTCGGACACTTATTCTGTTATTTGTGTTTTACAAATCCAACTGAAACAATGTGGTGGAGCATGCTTTTTCACGGGTCCAAATGTGGGTCTACATCATCTTCGTTCCCCCACTGTTTCCATTGTTTTGGGACTGCTGTGGGGTGTATGATACTGCGATCTGTGTACCTGCTCTTCAGGCTCCTCCGGTTTTTTATGCTTTAAAAAACCAACTGGTACTGCGCGGTGGAGCACGCTTCTTCACGCGTGCAGAAGTGGGGTTTAGAAATCAAAACCGAGCCTACAGCTGAAATTGCCATACAAACTCTCGTTCAGATGCCTTTTTCCTGTCTGGTGAGTGCTTTTGGGAGCCATGTGAAGCTCGTTAAAGCTGCCTTCCTTTGCAGCCTCCACTGTTCATCCTTTTCTCATTGTCTAGGTGGTCAGGATCTTTCCCTTTGTCCGAGGGAGGCCATGTGATGCACAATATATTGAGTTTGGTTATGAACATTCTAGAATGTTCCTTGCTATGCTTCCATATTGGTGTATCTTTTCTGGGATTGGCCTTGGCTTAGTCCTCCATCCCTCTTGTATTTTTGTTTTCATCTTTATTAAATAAATAAATAAAAAAAAATAAAAAAAAAAAAATAAAAAAAAGGATATACAAATTAGTTTAAAAAAGAATCGGGTTATCTAAAGGTTGTCAACTTGTCATGCATCCATAACACAAGCTTCTCATCCTGTAATTGCTTGCACATGTTCAAGGCTACCAGCCTACCACATGGGAAACAAAGCGAGCTCGCTGCATCACAAAACAATACCCCAATGCCCCCGGGGTTTAGACAATCATTAAGGACGACCGCCACCGCAGTCAATTCTCACCGACACAGTGAATTTCACCTACACATTTGACAGGCTGAGACTTTCTCTGGTAGATGATTGCCCATGTTTTCTTGGGGGGTCCTAGCACCACTATCATTATGTAAAAGAAAAAGAGGAGGTGGCCGGCCAATTAGCCATGGCCACCACCAATTCCATATCAACCACCACATCTCAAAGCCTTGTGGGCAGATCTCAATCAAAATGTATGTCATCATTTCATTTCTTGTTGCTTTGGGATTTCGCTCTGAACACACCGAAAAAACCTTCATTCTTAGCAGGCTCACAGTCTCTTTGAATTGTCAAATGTTGGTGCTGTGTGGTTTGTCACATTCTGCATGTGCTTTGGAGCCTTGTGGGGAGCTGTGGGACAGATCGAACGTTTCATGTGCAAATTTTAGATAGTAAGCTCATGTACACACTAGCAAATTTTGGTTCAGTGACACTTGATATGGAATGAGCATCTTAATTGAGTTTGGTGTGGTTCCACACTTCAACCTAGTCTGCTGTCTTTCTCAACAAACAAAACAGCATCACCGGACCAACAAGTATCGATACATCATTAGTAGTCAAACTTTTTACATTAATACACCGACTATTTATAATTTACAAAGGCATTTTTTTTTTCTTTATCAAGATCGCACAGTTCCTCAAATACTCCGATCAGCATCGGCGGAATTCAAATCCGGGTGTGAGGGTTCCACACCTGAAGGCTCTTACCAACTCGACCTCTATGATGGTTATAATTTACTAAGGCATAAAGTCAGTTTACTCTTTGATTTATCAATACATCAATTTACATCTTATAAAAACGATTATACAATAACGCATACAAATGGAACCATTAACCACTACCATATATAAGTAGTAGCCTGACTAGCATCTAATCAAGAATAAGAAGCATTCCCACCTCAATCTAATCCAGAATAATGGAGGTCAATTAACTACATTAACAACAAGTCAAGCATTTCAGTACTTTAATCCACACTAGTGTTCCATTTTTTCAAACAAAGATATTCATTTTTATCATTATTTGAGCACCCACTCTGTCTCTCCCTCTCAACTTCTCACCAACTGTCTTACACAGTGTCTTATTTGGACTTGTTAGCATTTAGAGCTCTCTTCAGTGCACCGTGCTGCTTTTTGCTTGATCACTTCCAGTAAACCTTCAGTCCACCGATGACAAAAAAAGACAATTCCACTAGGACTCACCAAACTTTCCAAATTCAAGAGCAGCTTAATCTTGTGACAGCAATTGGGTTATGCCCACCTGCCCCATTCTTGTTGTTTTGCTCCAATGTCTCTCACTGATTGCCTCTGTGGGTCTGCTTCTGTAATCTAAACTCATCTTGAAGTTGCTTCCTTAAAGGTACTTCCATGTGTTGCTTCATGGTGGTGTTCTGCCACTTTGCTTTCTCTTATTTTTTCTTCTCTTTACTTGGATGCTTGGAATTGAGCTCAGAGCTTCTCTGTCAGGGAAATGGGGAGGCAACTGAATCTGCTTCTTATGCAAATGTGCTTGATTCTGGGTGTTTTGCCATTTCATGGATCTGCAGGTAATAAATTTTGATTCTTATGGTTAATTATATTTGATCAGTATAATAGGATTGATTACAAATTGGTCTTCAGTAGTTTTAAACTTTAGGATCTGGGTTCTGTGAACCAAGTGTTTCTGAAATAGAGAAATTGCTTTGATTATTCAACATTTGATATGGCACATAAATGATTAACTGTATCAATTGGATCATGGTAATGGTCTACGGAGTTTCCTAATTGACAGGTTTATTTTCGTCACTGTATTGTTGAGCATGGAAGTTCATGGTAAAATCTGAAATCTTAGGCTATCCAATAGGCCATTTTCTGGTAAATTGTAATTCAAAAAATGACCAAATTATGTAATTGAGTTTATATGTTCAACTGGTACTTGAAGTATCATTTTGTGGTTGTCCAGAAGTCAGTGAATATAATATTGAAGGGTTCATAGAGTACAATTCACAACTAGCTATGAGCTGTACTTACTTGCTTTCACTTATCTGAGCAGTAACACTCACTGCACTGACTGTCAGTTATTGTGATACAAGAGGGGTTCCAGCACCACGCCACCACCAATTTTTAACTTTTTTTTTTCTTGACGAAATTTATTCATTTTATTAAGGGTGAAGATTTGAAAAATTATAATTGTGATTTACAACTGAATCGCATGTCAAATGCAAAATATTTTTAGAGACGGTTCTTTAGGCTTCTGCTATTAAGCAGCACAGTCCCTTTCATAGTTTCTCTGGTTTCCTACAATAAGGGACGCTGTAAAGTTGATCAATGTAGAAAAAACCTATGAGTAGAAAGGCAAGAAGCTGTTACCCCATGTAATAATACATGTACCTAGTATATATTTTTGACCTTGTTCGGTGTTGACTACTAAGAGCAACGTCAATGTACATTGCTTGTTCTGTTGTAGTCAAAGCTGGCGTTGAGCTTTGACTCAATGACCACTGTTCAGAAAATTGTTGCAGTAAAAGAAAATTAAAGAAGCCATTACATGTTTTAGGCTGATTTTTAAATTTTCATTACCAGAAATAGCATGATAAGATACTGTTTTGCTCATCCTCCGACCTTGTTGTGAGTCTGACTAATTATTTGTTGGATGGTTGTATTGTCACAGACCATGCTGTCTCTCCTAATTCCCCCCTCAGCTTTGGCGGGAAAAAACACAGAAATTTGGTAGCTCCGCCTCCTGGAAAAGTATCCCACCACCTATTGCCAGCAGGCCACGCCACAGCTAAAGGTAACTGAAAATCTATTGCCCTTTTATTTGCCAACTTAGAAATAGAAAATGAAAATATTGTGCCTATAGTTATCTGTGAAATCTTTTCTCATTGTAGCCATCCATCCTCATGCTTCTGTAAGGCCTTCAAGTATTGCACTTCCACCTTCTATGCCATCTTCTGGAGGTCCTGCAAAGGAGTGGGTGCATGCTCCTGAACATTCCCCCTCAAGCTCACGTCACAAAAATCATCATGCAAACAAAAAGTTCCACAGCTCTGCTCCAGAACCAACTTACTCAATTCCTTCCCACACTAACAGTCAACAAGGTTGAAATCCCTTATGACACACACACACACAGAGAGTTAGTCAGTAACATATTCTTGAATACATAGATCAATCATATTTACTTATGCCCTGAAGAATATCTTATGAAATGTTTAGGCCCTTCAGTCTCCCCATTTCGATCTCTTTCGCCTTCTTCAAGGAGTTGGACTGCACCTGCACCATCACCAACTACTTTTGAAGGCCAGTATAACAGTATGGGGAAGGCTCACTTCAGATTTTGGACCTTTGGTGGATTTATCATAGAGTCCTTACTTCATTTACCTTAAGTACTGATCATATTAGTTTTGATTTTTTCCGTCTTTTCCAGTGCCCATTTTTCCACCTGCAATTTCTCCCATAGATTCTTCCTTGAAGAGGACAAAGTCCCCACCACCATCACCAATTTTGGCACTACCACCTCCACCTCCCAATGAAGGTACATCTACACTGTACTCTGGCCTTGCATTTAATTAAAAAAGTATTCACATGTTTTAATTGCAAAAGGTATTGACCTTCTTTGGTAATAACTGTAGATTGTTCGTCAATCACATGCACGGATCCATTAACATATACTCCTCCAGGATCAACATGTGGTTGTGTGCAGCCAATTGAAGTTAAACTCCAACTAGATGTTGCAATATACACATTCTTCCCTTCAGTTTCAAAGCTGGCTGAGGAAATCGCAGACAGTGTTGCACTAAACCATAGCCAAGTTCGCATAATGGGAGCAGATGCATCTAGTCAGCAGCTAGAGAAAACTGCCGTCCTCGTTAACTTGGTACCTATAGGACTAACATTTGATGGCACTACTGCATTTCAAATCTATGACAAATTCTGGCGCAGACAGGTTTCCATAAATGCTTCTCTCTTTGGTGATTATGAAGTATTGAATGTTCACTATCCAGGTATCAATTGATCCTTGACTTCCTCGAATGATATGGTTATATTTGACTGTATTTTACTCATCATTGATCTACAGTCATAGTTTCTGCACTATGGTATGAGTTTTTATGGTTTGATCATGCTGAATGACTTTAGAGCTTACTTCTGTGATAGTGAAATTCTTAAATTCTTGCATCTGTACAGGTCTTCCACCTTCTCCCCCTTCAGCACCTTCAGCCATTTCTACTATAGATGACGGGCCATACATGGGCCAAGACAACAATGGAAGGGTAATAAAACCTATACCAGTTAATGTGCCAAGAAAAAGAAATGATGGAATCAAAGGAAGTATGCTTGCTGTGATCGTTCTATCATCTTTCACAGCCTTTCTTTTATGTGTGGGGTTTGTCTGGCTTTTGTTGCTGAAATGTCGATCTCACTCCCATAAGCCGGAACATTTTCCACAAGCTTTGACATCGTCCCCTACAAAACTCACAGGTACTTGTAATATGGCCAAATGCTCCTAAAGCTTAAAGGACTTTTACTCGTAATTAGCTTTTAATGTTGATTTCATTTTCAGAATGCAAATGTGCACAAGAATAATTTATTGGAATTATGGTTATGGAATTGTTTTTCCTTTTAATTAAAACTTGTTCAAAATAGGCTGTGATTTTGGTTTATCCATAACATCATCATATACTCGACAGGGGATCCCAGGTCAGTGATGTTTGGAGGCACACATGGCTCCAGATCAATGTCTTTTAGTTCTGGCACACTAACCTATACTGGATCTGCGAAGACCTTTACTCTGCATGACATGGAGAGAGCCACTAATAATTTTGATGCTTCAAGAATACTTGGAGAAGGTGGCTTTGGGCTTGTTTACAGTGCTACTTTAGATGATGGACGAGAGGTGGCTGTGAAGGTTCTGAAGAGAGATGATCATCATGGTGGCCGCGAATTCTTAGCAGAAGTTGAGATGCTTGGCCGTCTTCACCACAGAAATTTGGTCAAATTAATTGGTATCTGCACAGAGGGCCATACTCGTTGCCTCGTTTATGAACTTGTTCCAAATGGAAGTGTTGAATCCCATTTACATGGTAAAGACAAGTTCAACATGTCTCTATGCTCAATACTTTTAACATTTTCTTGGTTGAAATGCTAGATATCCAGGTGCTTATATATTGGGAACTTTAAGCTTTGAATTATAAATGACTCTTCTTGTGTTCTCTCAGGTGTTGACAAGGAAACTGATCCACTTGATTGGGATGCCAGAATAAAGATTGCCCTTGGTGCAGCTCGGGGCTTAGCATATCTCCACGAAGACTCAAATCCTCGAGTTATACATCGTGACTTCAAGGCCAGCAACATCTTACTGGAATATGATTTTACACCCAAGGTTTCGGATTTTGGACTGGCTAGAGCGGCACTAGAGGAGGGAAAAAGACATATTTCAACACATGTTATGGGAACTTTTGGGTACAAACTTCTTAACTATATTATAGATAACTCTCATTCCTTAATTCCACTACTGAGCAAATTTACTTATTTATACATGAGAAATGTTCTTTTGCCAGACAATTTTCACATGTTTGCTATCAGAAAGTCTAGATGAAGTGAACTCTTATTTAGATGCGTGTTGACAGTCTACAACATAAAAATGTTTGATGAAGATACCACAACATAAGTCAATTTATTTCTATTCTTGTTCCAGTTACTTGGCTCCAGAGTATGCAATGACTGGTCATCTTCTAGTAAAAAGTGACGTTTACAGCTATGGTGTAGTCCTTCTTGAACTCCTGACAGGAAGAAAGCCGGTGGATCTGTCACAACCTTCAGGTCAAGAGAACCTCGTTGCTTGGGCTCGTCCTCTCCTCACCAGCAGAGAGGGTCTAGAATCGATAATAGACCCGGCGTTGAAATCTGATATGATCACATGGGACAGTGTAACCAAGGTAGCAGCAATTGCTTCAATGTGTATACAACCAGAAGTATCTCACCGCCCGTTCATGGGTGAGGTTGTTCAGGCCTTAAAGCTTGTATGCAATGAGTTCAGAGAAACAAAAGAACTTGCAGGTTCAACAAGTTGTGGCCAAGACGATGATGATCTCTGCATTCATACAGATAGTGGTAATCTTGAAGTGGCAGAATCACAGCTTCAGATGCCTGTATTCGGGGCTGGCCATGACACTAAGATACCCTCAACGTCAGATTTGTTGAGTGCAAGTGTGGGATTTGAGGTTGAGGGGCAGGAAGTTGGATCTTTTAGGAGGTACTCTAGTTCAGGGCCTTTGAGGACTGGTAGGAGAAGGCAATTTTGGCAAAGACTAAGGACTTTGTCTAGAGGAAGTATGAGTGAACATGGATCTTCATTGAAATTGTGGCCAAACTAAATTGGTGCTTGTTAATTTCGTCAGTTAAGTGCAATAATTTCTTAAAGAGTTGACACTCAAATGGGTTATATTTGGGTCTTGAAACCATGTCCAGGTTGAGCTGAATGATGCATCACGATAAGCTCATTGTAAGATGAGAAAACGATTAAATTTTAGTCACCAAATGATGTGAAAACTTGCATGAGATTGAGTATGGCACACATTTTTTCATGAAGAATACTTCTTACATCAGCCTCCATCATACACAATCACAAGTGAACTTGTCTGATTTGTTAGGCCTATAGCGACCATTAGGAAATGTTGACCTCTGAGTCAACAAGCCAAACTCTTCTTGTCAAGGTTGTGAGGACAGCTTGACAGCTGTCCCAATAGCATTGCCTCCAGCAATTCAGGGTTGTTAACTGATGGTTAAAAAAGTTGGTTAGGCAAGCTGAGCAGTTGGTTAAGCAAGAAGCGAGGTGGTTAGCTTGAAGTTTGTAGAAAATGTATGGTTATATAAGGCAGTGATTTGGCTTGTAACTCTGAAGGAAATACAGACTAATATTCATCTTCATCTTCTCCTTGTTCTTCCTTCATCTCTTTCATTCCTTTCTTTGTATACTAATATTTTCTCATCATGCTATTCTCGCATTACTCACCTTCAAATGCTCCACCACCACAACATTCATATATTTGATCACCACAGAACACATTCAAATGGTACTTATACATATGGCCACTCCTCTTGTGGATCTGGTCAATGTTATAACCTGCAACGAGCCAGAGCTTTTCTGAAAATGGCTATCAAAGGTCCACTTCCACTTATAATCTACCTATTCTGTCATAGAATGTCAAATTTGTATCAAGAAGGGTCATTGTACAACTGAGTGCTACTACAGAAACACTAGTGTTGCACAGTAATTCAACCACTACTGCTACATGTGGTTGTTGCATATCAAACTATGTCTTCTGCCCCTCCCCAAGAAGTTTTGGCTTACTGACTGAAGAGCTTCAAATCATATGACTTCCGATATCTATGCTTTCTATCAATAATGTTACATAAATGCCAATAATTCAGTCACTGTGGGAAGTGGAGAAGGTTTCCCGATTGCTCATATTGGCAATGGTTCCTTAGGCACTGCATCTGGTGTTTATCTTTACAAACTATACTGCATGTGACTAAATTAGATGCAAACTTATTGTCAGTCTATCATCTTTGTATGATACAGGACAAGAGGGACAGGCAGACCAAAAGCTTCTGTCAACTCCAATTAATTTGTTCTCAGTCTACCAAACCAAAAGCTATTTGTGGTAGCAAATTTAAGCACTCAACATGGCATCAAAGACCAAGTCACCTATCAAACCCTATTATCATTTCAATGTTATCAAGTCAAGTTAATCTTGCAGCTTAGATAAGTGTCATTCCTTGTGTGAGTCTTGCTTGTCTGGCAAGTTTACCAAGCTACCTTTGCATGTATCTACTTCCAAGTCTGTGATTTCGTTAAAATAAGTACACTCTGATGTCTCTGTTTGTAATCATCGTCTCAATCTTATAACTCAATTTAGCTGCAGAACAAGACAATTAAATGCATTTTTCTTGGCTGTGGAGCTGGTTACAAAAGGTTTTATTTGCTTTAATTCAGTTACTCATAAGACCATTTTATACAGACGTGATTTTTGATGAAAATTATTTTCCTTTTTAATATGCAGTATAAATGATGCTAGTTTACACATAAACACAGCACTCCTGCATCATCATGTACTTCACCTACTGTCACTCTCGCTTTTCCCGTCACTCCTTCAATAACTTCGGCACTATCTCCTTATACTTCTGTCCCATAAACTTCTAATACTTCACCATCTTCCTCCTCTCCCATATGTTCCTGACAGCAATATCTTTACTCAACACAGTGCTTGCCTACTTGATCAAATCCATACTGAAGTAAATGCACCTGCTGAGATACATATGCATCATCATCTACTATACCCACCAGCCATTATTTCTTTTCTTGTGGCTTCAGATGCACTGCTTGACCCATCATCATCCACTCCATTTTCACACAACCAAGGACAAGTGTACGTTCCAATTTTAGAGGTTGGAATCATCTTATCTGGTCTCACTGAAACTTCAATGACTAATGCATCCACTTTTTCAGCCCCTCTTAACTCTTTTAGATGCTCTTACAAATGATCATCCTATTTTCAACAAAAAGGCATTTGTCGCTAGCTTTGTTCATATTTCTACTCATTCCTCTACAGAACCAAGTTTCTTTAAAATTGTCCTCACCACTTCACAATGGAAAGCTGCTATGGAACAAGAATATCAAGCTTTTATGAAACAAGGCACCTGGAGACTGGCCCCATTACCACCAAATAAAAATTTGGTCAGCTGCAAGTGGATTTTGAAGCTGAAGAAAAAAACTGATGTGGTTCCATTGCAAGGCAATATTGGTGGCTAGAGGCTTTTTGTCAAGACGGATGTGTCGACTATAAGGAAAAATTCAGTCATGTAGTCAGGCATACTACTGTTAGAAGTGCGCTTGCTCTTGCAGCCAATTTTGGTAACAAGCTTCACCAAATGTATACAAAGCATTCCCATACTATGTCTACCATATGGTTTAAAACAGGCACCCAGGGCATCGAATCAGAAGTCTTCTTTTCAGTTGCCTTCTCTTGGGTTCGATCAGATCATCAAATGTAAATACTTCCTTGTTTATTAGGTCACCAGGAACCTTCTTTCTCTACTACTTTTGTATTTACTGTTTAAGTATATTGGTATTGAGAGAGATTGATGAGAGAAGTGTATTTCATTATAGAGAATAGGAGCCCTATATATAGGGATTACAAAGTGCATAATCTAAGAGTACAAGGATTCCTTATCTAACTTGGAGTAGGAACCTCTCCTATTACAACTATAGAACTTATCCTAGTTTGACTAGGCACACTAAGTGTCAATATCCTTCAACACTCCCCCTTGTGCCGCTCAAACTTGGTGGTGACGCTTCATCCGTTGCCTCGTTAAAAACCTTGCTCAAGTGAAAAACCCTGTGGGATAAAAATGAACTCGAGGAGGAGAAAAGAGTGCAACACGTCCTTGATCCTTCGAGACTGAGTAACTCCCCCTGATGTCGAAATCTCCCCCTGATTGCTACAATCATGGGAGTTCGGATAACCTTCTTAATCCGATACTCTTCACATGTTTCTCGAAGGTGGATTTAGGTAACGACTTAGTGAATACGTCCGCTACATTATCCTCTGATCGGATTTGATTCACTTCAATCTTTAGAAGTGATTGTTGTTGCTAATTATAAAAGAACTTAGGCGATATATGCTTGGTGTTGTCGCCCTTGATGAAACCTAACTTCATTTGTTCAATACAAGCTGCATTATCCTCATAAATGCATGTAGGTTCATCTGTGGTAGACTTCAAACCACAACTTCCTTGAATGTGTCGAATTACAGACCTTAGCCATACACATTCACGTACAACTTCATGTAGAGCAATAATCTCTGCATGATTTGAGGAAGTAGCAACAAGGGTCTGTTTCGTAGACCTCCAAGATATCGCAGTGCTTCCCATGGTAAAGACATAACCTGTTTGGGAGCGACCTTTGTGAGGGTCAGAGAGGTACCCTGCATCAGCAAAACCCATCAAGACATCATTGTCGTTTTGATGGAGGGAGATAGGAGGACGCCGGCCACCATGAGCGGCGGCGGCAACATGGCCGGCGGCCATTCCATGGACGGGGGCGTTTTGCCTTTTGGGGTCCGATCCCAATTTTCCGTCATTCCTTTTCTCTCTGTAGGGATAGAATAGGCCCATATCAATCGTACCTCTTAGGTATCGAAAGATGGTCTTTACACCAATCCAATGGCGGCGTGTTGGCGCAGAGCTGTGTCGAGCTAACAAGTTCACTGCGAATGAGATATCCGGTCTTGTGCATTGAGCTAAGTACAATAATGCGCCTATTGCACTTAAATAGGGCACTTCGGCCTCTAAGGGTTCTTCGTCCTCATCCCTCGGACGAAACGGATCTTTTCCGGGCTCAAGACTACGGCCGATCATGGGAGTACTCGCAGGCTTCGCTTTATCTTCATTAAAGCGCCTTAGAATTTTCTGAGTATATGCAGACTGATGGATCAAAATCCCATCACTACGGTGCTCGAGTTCTAAACCGAGACAAAACCGTGTTTTCCCAAGATCTTTCATCTCAAATTCGGATTTCAAGTATTTAGCAGTTTCCTTCAACTCATCTAGAGTTCCAATTAGGTTCATGTCATCGACATAAACTGCTACGATTGCAAATCCGGAACTTGTTCTTTTAATGAACACGCATGGGCATATTTCATTGTTAATATATCCCTTCTCAATCAAGTAGTCACTTAGACGGTTATACCACATCCGTCCAGATTGTTTTAATCCATATAGTGAGCGTTTTAATCTTATTGAAAACGCGCTCCGTGGTTTAGAGCCACTTGATTTGGGTAATTGAAGTCCATCTGGAACCTTCATATATATCTCTGAATCTAGATCCCCATAGAGATATGCTGTAACCACATCCATAAGCTGCATGTCAAGTTTTTCGGAAACTACCAAACTGACAAGGTAGCGGAACGTTATAACGTCCATTACGGGAGAATATGTCTCCTCGTAGTCGATTCCAGGGCGTTGTGAGAAACCTTGCGCCACAAGGCGGGCTTTATATCTTACCACCTCATTTTTCTCATTACGCTTTCTAACAAAGACCCATTTATGGCCAACAGGCTTTACACTTGGGGGTGTCTGCGTTACAGGCCCAAATACCTGTCTCTTTGTTAGTGAATCCAATTCAACCTGGATCGCATCTTTCCATTTAGGCCAATCTGCTCTTCGTTGACATTCTTCAACAGAGCGAGGTTCGATATCATCATATTCTATAATTCCTTTTGCAATATGATATGCGAATGCATCATCAATCGCCATAGAATTTCTATCCATCATCTCATGTACACTAGTGTAATTTATGGAGATCTCTCTATTCTCTGGAGTTGGTTCTGACATTGGAGCGTCCCCCAATGATGTCTCTTGGACATAACCATAATCCGGAATATTCTCATGAGATGGATTATTCACATCGATGATTAATGGATTATTTTGTGCCAAACTCGCTTTCTTTCTTGGGCGAGAATCCATCGAACCTATAGGCCTCCCGCGCTTCCTGGCAGGAGCCATGGGCCTAGCCATAACGTCACCATCACTGTGAGAGGGGACGTTGGCGCCATGCTCAAATCCTCTTGAGTTAGCGTCATGTCCTCTAGTTTTAGGGACATCAATCCTTGCAGGCACGTTTGCAGCAGGTATGTGTGATCTCGTCACTTTAGCGATATCAGAAAACGTATCAGGCATCGATTCTGCTACGTTCTGAAGATCGAGAATTCTCCGCACTTCAGTTTCGGACTGTGCGGTTCGGGGATCAAGATGAGACAGAGTGGGGACATACCACGACAATTCCTGTCGTTCCTGTTGAACATTTATGTTCTTATCTCCCCCTAACGACGGGAAGACTGTCTCATCGAAGTGACAATCCGCAAATCTAGCGATAAAGAGATCGCCTGTCAAGGGTTCTATATAGCGGATAATCGTTGGAGAATCATATCCAACATAAATGCCTAATCGTCGTTGAGGACCCATTTTGGTGCGCTGTGGCGGCGCAATAGGCACATATACTGCACACCCAAATATGCGTAAGTGTGAGACATTAGGCTCATACCCAGTTACCATCTGGGACGCAGAAAATGGTGGAGTGGCAGTGAGCCTCAGACGAATAAGCACAGCTGCATGCAATATTGCATAGCCCCAAGCAGAAATAGGGAGATTGGTGCGCATTACCAATGCCCTAGCGACCATTTGTAGTCGTTTAATGGCGGCTTCTGCGAGACCATTTTGGGTGTGAACATGAGGAACAGGATGTTCAACATCAATCCCAATGGACATGCAATAATCATCAAAAGTCTTTGATGTAAACTCTCCAGCATTGTCTAATCTTATAGACTTAATAGGATGATCAGGGTGGTGAGCCCTTAACTTAATTATTTGTGCTAGGAGTTTAGCAAATGCAGCGTTCCTTGTGGACAATAGCATGACATGTGACCAGCGTGTCGATGCATCAACCAATACCATAAAATATCGAAATGGTCCGCATGATGGTTGAATAGGTCCACAAATATCACCTTGGATTCTTTGCAAGAATGGTATATTTTCTTTGGTGTCCTTTGCATAGGATGGTCTCGATCCTAACTTTGCTAAAGAGCAGGCTTTGCAGAACGAATGATGGGCTTTAGAAACAACCAATGAGGATTTTGGTTGAGCCATGAAGTCACAATGGACTTTAGAAGTAGAAATTCGAGTCAGAGGAGCAGAGGGGGCGTCAAAGCCACCCTTGAGCCGCAGGGGGATGGCGGCGCCGGCTAGTGGTGGCCGGACTTGAAGGGGGAAGGCGCCGTGAGGCGCAGGTGCTCCTCCTTGATCCAAATTTCGAGTTTTACTTCCTTTCGTTCTGAAAAAGGGATGTCCGTGTGAAGTCTTTAATATACGGATCATCATGTCACGACCTGGGTGTCCCAAACGGTCGTGCCAAAGCCTATATGTGTCGGAGTCCCATAAATCATCTCTCATGACATGGTTGGATTCAATGACTCGAATAGTGGTTGCATACAACCCACTAGAGCGACACATAAGTTTCTCTAAGACTCGTTTATGTCCGTAGTCATTAGAGGTGATGCAAAGGAACTCTTGTCCATTCTCACAATGTGTTTTCACATGAAAACCATTGGCACTTACATCTTGTAAGTAATAAAGTTCGAAAAATATGTCCAAGACATGAGAACTTCTCTTGCACAGGAGTTTATTTGAAAGACTTGGAGTTATTTCGCTACGTGTTGGGGTTACAGATACAATATCTCAAACATGATACGTAACTCTCCCAAACCATATGAGCACATGACATTCTTTACAAGGCTGGTATGCTCACTGCTTTAGGGCAGACTTCTAAGCTTCCATAGGATATGATGTTTTGGAATTCGGATTATAGAAGTCTGGTGGGCTGATTGCAGTATATCAGTTTATGCAGGCACTTACAGGTATAGAAATGTACCATGCTACTGTAAAAAGGATTCTTGGGTTCATCAAAGGCACACTTAACTATAGCATTACATACAGAATAGCTCAACTTGAACTAGGAGTGTTCTCAAATGCGGGTTGGGCAGGTGATCCAACGACAGGAGGTCCACAACCGGTTTCATTATTCTCTTGGGAGATTGCTCCTACGTCTTGGTACTCCACAAATCAAACTTACATGTCAAGGTCATCAACAGAAGCTGAATGCAGAGTTAGCACTGACCGATGCAGCTTCAGAACTGTCGTACCTTGCATTGTCATTTGCAAAAAATCCCAATCATAACTCAAAAGTTAATCTTGTTGAAGTAGATGCATGTGCATTTTACGAGAAAATATGATTAGAGGAAAGCTTCAGCTGCATTTTCTGCCTTCAACAGATCAGCTTGTAGACTTTCTGATAAACGGATTAGCTTCTCTACAATTTATGGTCCTCTGTTCCAACCTGGTCCCAAGTTCTGGAGCTTGAGGGGGCATGTAGCAACCGTTAGGACATGTTGACCTTCGAGTCGACAAGCCATGCTCTTCTTGCCAAGGTTGTGAGTACAACTTCACAGCTGTCCTAAAAGCATATTAGGTAACTAATGGTTAAATGAGTTAGTTAGGAAGCTGATCAGTTGATTAAGCAAGAAGAGAGGTGGTTAGCTTGAAGTGTGTGGAAAACGCAAGGCTATATAAGGCAGTGATTAGGGTTGTGAACTGAGACTTTATGAGGCATTACAGATTGATATTTATCTTCATCTTCTTTGTTCTTCCTTTATCTTTTTCTGCATTATCTCTAATTATAAATGTCCCAAATTCTATCCTCCACTTAAACTAGATCAACAGAATACATAGAACAGAGAATGGACATGAAACCTGGCCACCTTTTTTTACCACTATTAAAGCTCAATTCTAACAGAAGAAAAAGAAGAGAACCATCCCTCGTTAAACCTCCAAGAACACAGCAATATAAGATTATAACTAGCTACAGAAAACCGATATGAGATGTGACTAAGCTTGTCATGTTGAGGTCAGCAGGTACGAGAACAATATAAGTTACAATAGTTAAAGAGGGAATTTGATTTAGAATTATGGCATAACATATGAATATTAGAGTTTATGTTTCACAATTCAAGTTTAAGAAGTACTTTTTGGCAATAAGCAAGAAGACTGCTTCAAATAGCTGATAAACTTGTAAATGTCGGGTGCAGTTGAATGCTAATTTTTGAATAAGAAAACCACTCAAAATATTTTGATTTTCAATTCTTAGTTTCATTGCCTAACAAGCTGAAGGTGGTTTCATTCTGGACAACAGTAGTTGAAATCATGAACTAGGAGATATAATAAGATAGAAACATGGATTCCCAGGGCAAGCCAATTTCTACACATTCTAGCTTGGTAAGAATCATTTCAACACATTACATCACACTTGCAAAACTAAGCCTCAGTCACTCTAATATTCCCACTAATTACCTAGGTCTTACTTCCTTTTATTATATACCAGCTGCTCTTCCCAATCTGTCTCTCAAGATCTTCAGTCCCATGTACCTGCATACCGAAACACACACATTAACACCAACACATTGAGTTCTAGTTGTTTTCTTTACATGTTGTACATATATATAATGATGCATACCTGCCCATCATCATGACAGTGGCCTGAGGATTAGTTCCGGGGGATTGAGAAAACGTCGAGCCATCCACAACCCTGACCCTGTTGACACCAAGAACTTTGTTGTCAGGGCTAACCACAGTGCCCACATGACACCCACCATGGTAATGCCAAATAGTGATGACAGTGTCTTTGCAGAACTGCTCCAATGACTTTGTGTCATTGATATTCTTAGGTATGAGGTTAACATTAGCCTTCACACTCATGTTAAGTATCTTTTCCACAGTTTGCTTGTCAACTCTTGTGTAGTTTGTGAAATGCTCCGATTGCACAACCTTTGTGGCTATTCGAATTCCATCAACACAGCGCTTAAGATCATAGGGGTGGCTGAAGTAGTTGAAGCTGACAGAGGGGTTATCATCGACATTGGTGTTGATCAGGCTAAGGTCTCCTTTGGAAATTGGACTTGCAATTTTTTCCAGAATAAAGCCTCCTTTAAATGCCTCATGGGGCAAGTTTCTCTTGTGTTTGATGAAAGCTTGAATGACTTCTGGGGTTCTTTGCTTTGGAGGAATAGTAGATAGCTGTCCAATCTGCAAGTAACAACTCAAAAGGATTTGAACATCATTAACAAATATCAAGGTCATGTTCATAACACTCTAAATGTAGAAAATCCCAAATAACAGTACTTCAAACTTAGTTTAGTTTTGGGGTAGAAGTACTATTTATGTTACCTCAGCTGACAGGATTCCGTGGTTGCATTCAATGCTATTTTTGGACTGCCCAAATCCACTGCTAGCTTCAATGTACACACCCATTTTGGTGATCCCTACAGTTTCGATTAGCGTCTGCTTTTCTGCTCTTCTGCTAGGGACAAAGATTGCATTCATTGGATTATCAGCCATGCCTTTTCCAACAAACTCATTATTGAGCACCACTGGAATGTTCAACTTCTCTAGGTCAGCTTTGGGTCCAATACCGCTTAGCAATAACATTTGAGGGCTTCCAATTGCTCCACTAGACAATAGTACTTCACTCTGTGGCTTATCAACAAGAAATGCTTGATGTTGGTTCCCATTTTCATCTTTGAAGGTAACTCCCACTGCCTTTGGTTTCTTCCCTGTATAATGAGGAAGTACTTGTTTAATCACTATATTCTAAAACCTAATTCCCAATGTCACTTATACATTATATGCAAATTTGAAACGTTTAGGAGCAAACCAAAGACCTTTTGGTACAGTTACAAGGGGATTCTGGTTGTTAAGCCGAAGCTCCTTTTCCTAAGGTTCACAGGGGTTTTGGTTTTAACCAAATTGCTTGATTTTAATAACCGAATCTCTTTCAAATCCAGCTAAATGACAACCGAAAATACCTTTAACCAAGAGAGGGCTTCTTTTTGGTCACCAAATCCAAAATTTTAAGGATGTTTGCTGTAGAAGCAATTTATTGGACTCTTAAAGATGTGACAGAAAAATAATGGATTTTCATATGTTAGTAACGCTATACCTGATGTGTCAAAAAGAATCTTTTGAACTGTTGCATAAATCAAGACTGTGAGCTTCTGAGGATTCCCAGAAGACAGCAATTCAGCAGAAGAGTGACGACGACCAAATCTATCGAAAATGGTTCCACCAACTTTGGTTCCATAAAGGTGATCATAAGTGAATCCATTAAAAGGTGAGACCCCAGCAGCCAAAAGACTGTCCCTGAATGCCATCTGAAATGGTTCAAGCAGTGGCTCGTGAACAATTTGCTTCTCAATCCAGGGATATGACTCATTTACTAGCTTGGCATCCCATCCCACTCTCTTTATAAACCTGTAAATACCACAGAAAGTAGCTTCAGTACTGAACAAAGTGTCCTATTCCCATTTTACGGGTCAATTTATAATTATATAACTAATTGACAACTATAAAATTAAAATCCTAATTTTTTTTTCCAACCCAACAACTTATATGAAAAAAAAAATAGAGAGAGAGAAAGATTGATTGAGCTATTTTGATTAAAAAAAAAAAAAAGAGGAAAAATATGTGTGTAAAAAAAGAGGAAAAATATGTGTGTGTGTGTGTGTGTAATAAATTATAAGAGATAGAGAGATAGATGACTGCTTGAGCTATGTGCCCTATCATATTTTTTTTTTTTCTTTCTTTTTTCCTATTTAGCGGTCAAGGATTCTTATAGACAGAAATATAGGGTAGGTGGGCTTAAGACAAAGAAGTCATACATGAAGGTCATCGACTCATAGGTTATATACTGTCCTAGTAATACAAAGGACCAGTGGACCACTATGCAAAAGTGCAAGCTCACATAGTGGCTTCCCTAAATGTTTCAGTCTATCAAATAGTAACTACATCAGCTCCATTCAAGAATAGAAATTAAAGCCAGAAAACTAGCATTTATAAATAGAAAAAGGAAAGCAAAGAAAAAAAAAGAAAAGAGAAAAGATGAAATTATGAATGCCTTAATATAGACTACAATGATATGCATTGTCAATTTGTCATGAATACCATCACATGGTCACCATCAACACAACAATGAAATTTTAAAATTCTAATGACATAGTTATCAGCTACCAAAATATATGTTTGGGTTTGTTTTCATTAGACACTTCTTTGCTTAAACTTTAAGTGACTTTTTCTATCTAAATACAGACAATCAACAACAAATCAAGAAAATTAATGCATTGGGACACAATTGATTAGTCATTTAGTGTCTAAATCATGAACAGTACTTCACAAGACAATTAATGGGGTGGTGGGGTGGTAGGAGGGGTTGCAATATTAATACTAACATGGCGCATCTCATCTACTCTGTAAGGGATGCCTACCGATTTGAAAAGTACGTGCTTCATTAATGTGGGTTAAAACTATATTTGGAAATTAAATCAAGAAACATCATTTCACTTTCTCCATGATTTGATGTAAATTTGAAGCTTAACAATATAATCGGCAGTCTTCCATATTCCAGATAAATATCATTCAAAACTCATGAATTCTTGGTTTGTTTGTTCTGTCCCACTCTGCTTAACTATTAAATTCAGTTGATTAGAAACTTAATAGGGGGTAGATCTCCCCTGGGAAGATAATGGTACGTTGTTCTTTAACGAAACTTTCTTCCCCTTGTTATTTACCAGAAGGCTATGTGCTTAAAATTTGAAACAATTTCTTGCATTCCAAGCAAAATTGAAGATCTGGAGCATACCTTGGGCTTGCTCTGGTATAGAATCCAGCATTGATGACACTGCCGCCACCCAAAACCCTAGCTCTGGAATTGATCACTCCATCAGTGGAAACAAAGGGCTGAGAAGGAGATTTAGGTGAAGTGTCTGCCAAGCCAATGTGGAAGTTTTGTAGGAATGAGACATTGGAATTTGCAAAAGGCACCCCCCCTCTTTCGAGCACCAAAACACTGAAATTCTGAGAGAGGGTTGCAGCCAAAGGACACCCAGCTGTGCCTCCTCCCACAATTATGTAGTCATAGTCATTGCTGTGGCCACTTGATGAAGATGATGATACAGATGGGAAAGAGCTTGCTTTTTTTATAAATGGGTATCTGAATTCATTGTAAACCGCCGCCTTACCTGCACAGAAAATAATTTAGATTTGATCAATAGAATTTGTATCACTGTAGCCAAACTTGCTAATTGCAGAATTCTTGTACTTCAACTCCAATTGAGAAATGAAACTGAGAGTGAATGAAGTTTAACTTCAGTTTTGAAAATAAACACAAAAAGATTATCTATGGCAAAATTGAAGCCAAGACGAATTTTTAAATACCCAAATTGTACTTGTACAGTGGCAACCCCCCAAACCTATCTAAGAATTGCAATTAATTAGTGAAACAAAAACAAGCTCCAGAAGGGGAATGCTATGTAGCAAAATAAAATGAAAAAGAAAAATAATTTAAGCCACACATAAAGGTGAAGAAGTTTTTTCAAACACTGAAATGGCAAAACAGAAGGAATATGAGGATAGATTATTGCCCATCCAAAAGAAAAACTTCATTTCGATTTTCAGATTTCAGAGCTATTGTACTACTAAGACATGAACTAATAATCACACCAAAAACACATACAAACAAAGAGAGGAAGAGAGAGAAAAGTGCAAGTGAAGCAAGAGAAGGGTATTAGAAGAAGAAGAGATCGAGAGCAAGAGAAAGAAGAAGAACCTTGAGAAGAAGAGAGTAAGCTGATGAGGCACAAAGCCAAAAAGAAAATGAGCTTCTTGAGTACTAGTGCTCCTTTAACCAAAGCCATTATCAAGGTAGCAGACAGAGGTCTCAGAAAAGCACTCTCACAGAAGAAACTGCTGCAGCTTCTTCCCTGTATGTGGCTTCCACTGGTTGGCCTTGTTTTGTGTGAGTCCACATTTATATACCCAATAATTACCACAAATTCATGCATCAAAATAAACAAATAATAAAATTTCCTTCCCATGGGAGTGATGGGACTTTAAAACAAATTATAAAAAAAAAAAGAGGAAAAAATACCACACAGAGAATGTTATGTGCAGGAGCCTCCAAGTAGCCCCAACTGTATTTATGATCACTTTTTATTTTTTGGCAAAGTATTTATGATCACTTTGAAATACAACTGAAAAACTCTTTATGGTGAAATGAATGCCACGGTTTGTTAGGAGGCCGTGGACGTTAGGGTAACTCCTTCTCTCTTATCTCGCATGATCATCTTCTTCCATTGGTGAATAGACAGCTCACTGTCACTAGGAGGAAACTCGAGCTCTTCCATCTCTCTCTCTCTCTCTCTCTCTCTCTCTCTCTCTCTCTCTCTCTCTCTCTCTCTCTTTCATTTTTACTTGCAATAGTAAAAAAATCATGCTATACATGAGTGAAAGTTCCAGAGACAGACTAAAATGCAAGCTTGAATGAATTACTCTTCTGGGTATACCTACCTGGCAATGCGGTAGAATTTGTTGGGTAATTGAATACAAGCAAGCTAGCTTAGTAAACCTTCCAAAAAGAAAAGAGAAAAAATTCTATAATGGTAAGAAATTTAATGACCAGAACAGCCCTAGTTATATACATTTATTTTCTCAACTCCCTCTCCAGAGTCCAGCCTATAAAATTATTTATTATTTATTTATTTTCTTATAATGGGCACATTTTGCCGTGGTGAATGGGACGTGACCTGGTTGTTATTGAGATTAAATCATGTTTAGGATTGCATTATTGTGGGAATAGAACTGACTGACCACCAGTTTGGGTAGCTCTAAATTGATAGGATGGAGGCTATTAATGGAGTTGATGATAACCCCTCTTCCATAAAATGGGTTGATAGCCCACTAGTCTTGCTTTTAATTAATTAGATTTTTTCTGGAACTTTTTTTTTTCTTTTTTTTTTCTGAGAGAATTCTTTCTGGAACTTGAATACTAGATATGCTTAAGATTTTACTGTTCAAGGCTGATGTAAGAATGTATAAGATACTAGTCAAATGCACAGTCATGATCACCTGGTCACCTACTGACCAAATATTATTTGGTCAGTCACCGTTCGATTGACATCGGACGGTTGACAGTTAAGTGATGAAATCTGAGATGAGAGCTGTGAACCGTCTGATCTCAATCGAACGGTGACTGATCAAATGATATTTGGTCAGTAGGTGACCATGTGAACGGGGCCGGTCAAATGCATGCCACATTACGCTAGCTGAGATGTATTTGACATAAAGTGAAGGGGCCAGGTTCATAGAATATGTTTAAAAGCTAGCTCATTTTATTTGCCTATTTGGCATCCCCCTGTTTTGTAAAATGGGAAGAGGGAGACCCCAACTCCAGAGTAGGTAGAATAGGAAACGCAAAGCTGTCAACTTCATGATGAAGCACAAGACAAGGGGTATTAACTGCGCTACTTAAAATCCTAAACTCTTACATTTTATTGGTCTGACTTTGGATCAGAAGCTACTAGCTAGGCTGGTACGTACATTTATAGAAGCAGTGCTGACTTATTGTTTGAAACCATTATAACGTTGGATGATCGAATTCAATAATTTGGTTTGTGTCGATGGGTTCATAGATTTTTGAGTTTCGATTCAAGGAGAATTGGTTTATAACTTTATATGGTTGTAAAGCATGCTACACGTATACAACTCGATCAAGACTCAACGACCACACATATCCTCCATCCTTCAATACAAGACGTACATGACCATAATTAATATGTACAACCGGCTTCTTTAGTTAGATTTTGAATTCGATTAGAACGAAACGACTAAGGTGGATTAGATTAGTTTGGACGGACGATTGAGGTTTTCTTTTTTCTTCGCAAGGCAAACTTCCATTAATTTAGGGATTTCAGATCATAATCAAGATCAACTTAATTTGTACGTGCACTTTTTTTTTTACATCCAACGTTATTGTTTGAAACCATTAACGATCTTAATCAGAATTTGTCTAATCTTAAAGCAGAGAGATGGAGACAACACTGATATGTCGCAGATGTAAAATAACACTGAAAACTGAAATTAATCTAACTTTTCCTCTTTCCGGCCAAAAGATACCACATGTCTGCTAATCATCTGATCTTTAATTTGCATGATATATACTAGTGTTTATGAATTATGACTGGATACACAATCACGAAAGTTTCAGACGTTTCAATCACATGAACGTTTCTTTCTCCACTGGAAATGCCCATACTGAAAATTGATGCTGTTTTGTGTAGTTTTGTTGTTCGATCGGTAGAGACAGACATTCAATACATGATCTGGGAATTGGCAGCTGGGGGTCCTATGAGACATCGCCACATGATAAAAGAGAACCATGCATCTAGCTGCTAAAATAAAGACTAAAATGTATGTATGATAGTTGAAAGAAAATTAACCTCTGCAACTGCCCAAATCAAACGCATTGATGAAGAAACAGGACTAGATTTCTAGTTTACCAAAATCCAGTCCAACTGTTTGTATAAAGCTGGAAAAACCTTTTTACGTAACTGCTAAAGAGTCTCCAAATTTGACGACGTACTGGTTTTATTTCCTGCAGACTATTATCATCTTGTCAATATTTAAGGGGGTATATGTGAAACTTGAAAAAAAAAAAATCTTATACCGGCGAATAGTTGCGGGTGGAGGGTTTGGCCGTGAAGTTGTAAAAGGACATTGCATTAGTATAATATATGAAGTTTAGAGAAGAAAAGGTAAACTAGAATTTTGTATTCAATCAATGAATAAGAATTTCATTTTGAACAGGTAACTAGCGTTTCAGGTAGAGATGGCAAATGAGTGTGACGATACTTAAATGTCATCATCAAATTAACATTTTCTTCCTTCCTATATGGAGGACGAAATGAAGAAGAGAAACAAATTAATGTTGAAGGATGTCGACATAATGTGTGCCTCTACAAACTAGAGTTTAGAGTTGTAATAGGAATGTGTTCTAGGTATTCAATTGTAATCAGATTCTATTACCTTTTGGGTACCTTGTAACTCCCTATTTAAAGGGCTCCTATTATCAATAATAAACACAATTCCATTCTCCTACAACACGTTATCAGCACGAGTTCTAACCCTAGCCCAACAGAAAAAAAGGAAAACCAAAAACCCTAGCTTTGAAAAAAAAAAAAAACTTATCTCCCTGCCGTCAACTCCACCAACCTCCAGCTCGTGCAGCACATCTGCCAGCCCACCGCAGCAGCACACCGCAACCTCCCTAACTACACACCGAAACCTTCCTGCGCACCAGCCCACACACGTCCCCGCACCAGCCCGCACACGTCCCTGCACCAGCCGCGCAGCCTCCTGCAGCCCAGCCTCCAGCCGGCCTCCCTGCAGCCTGCAACCCGCGCACTACTGCTACCCCCGCAACACCTGCTACCCCCGCAGCTCCTGCACACCGCCTGCAAGCCCGCCCGCGCCCTGCCTGCCTGCGCACTAGCTCGCCTGCAGCCCTGCGCACCAGCCCGCCTGCACACCTGCGCACGCCACTGCAGCCCACGCTGCCACCTGCCTGTGCAGCTGCAACCCACTGCAGCCCACGCTGCCCACGAAAGAAAGAAGGAAAAAAAAACAGAAAACGAAAAGAAGAAACGCACAGAAGAAGAAGGGGAAGCAGTGGGCCCAGAAAAAAAAAAAAAAAAAAAAAAAAAAAAGAAGGGAGAAGGGAAGCCCACCAACTGCCAATTTCCGACCAGGTTCCGTCAAATTTAACTACACGCCTGCATCAACACGCGCGTGTTCTCAAGCCCAAAAATCATCATGTAAGTTTTTGTAATTAAAGTTGCTGCTTTCATGTATTTTAAATTCTTTTATTTTATGCAGAATATTGGAATATATGTTGTCAAATGATTTTGAGTATTTAACAAAGCGGAATTGTGGGGATTCACGCTTAACGAACTAAGAGTGTTCGTATGGATTAAGAGTGTCCATAATTAAACGAACTAAGAGTGTTCACAATGCTTGGACTAAGAGCGTCCGTAAGCATTAAATTGTGACCATATTAAAACATCATTGTTTGGTCTAATCCAAAAGAGATTCTTGGAAATCGATTTCTTGGTAGCATAGCTCGGAAATCTTATTATTGTTAGTTTTCGTGGAAGGTTAGCTCTGAAACTAATTCGTTCTTGTTTCACCCCTTTTTCAGGATGTCAAACTCGAACATACTCGATTTTGTTCCATTGGATTATGCAGGCAAAAGATACCTAACGTGGGTTCAAGATGTTGAGCTCCACCTTATTGCCCGTGACTTATTGCATACAATCCAAGAGTTTTGTCCTATAGTAACAGCTCCAAACCCTCAAACTGAGAAAGATATTTCCAGGGCACTTGCCTTCATGAAACGTCACATGGATAGTGACCTCCAGTTTGAGTTCATAAATGAGGATAGCGCTATAAAGCTTTGGCAAGCGCTTCGCGAACGATATGACAATGTTCGTGACTCCATCCTTCCGAATACAGAAGCAGAATGGAAAGATCTTCGCTTTTCTGAATTTGACACAGTCATGCAATTTTATTCGGAAGCCCTCCGCATCATAGCAATGATGCACTTCTGTGGCAAGACAATCACAGAAGAACAATTGATTGAGAAAACCCTCAATACCTTCCCTGTCTATGCTATGAGGTCCTGTGATTTATTTCGGACTCATATAAATGCAAGACGGATCACAAGCTTTCAAAAGCTTATTGAAGCTATGGAAATTGCTGAAAGGCAAGACAACGAGCTTATGAGAAGAGAAATTGATAGGCTTCGAGATAGCTATCCAGAGCATAGTCCCATGGCTAGAGAAAGTCGCCATAGACGTCATGATCCATATGATCGAAATGCTCATGAAGGTAGTCGCCAAAGGCGACAATCACGCCACCGTAGGAGCAGTGATTTTGAGGGACTAAGGGTTGGAAACCATAGAGCCAACGTTGGCCATGGTCATAATCTTCCAACGCCTCAGGTCCTAGGGACCATGCACATTGCGCCAATGCGCCTCAATCAAGGGAGAATCCTCTTCATGGTATCTGTTTCTGATATGGAACGTCTGATCAACGGGCCTGAGTTTGCAATGTACCTAAGAAGGTAGCTGCCTCACAGTGATCAAGACATCGAGTTCAAGAAGACTTTAAATCTGGCGATGAAGACAAAATGCCGCAGATTTTTAGAGTAGTCTTTTATTTCCAAGAATTTTGTAATGGCAATATGCCTTAGTCAATAAATGACAATTGTATTAACTCTTTCTCATGTGGCGCACCCAATGAAATATGATGTCTAGAAAAGTCATTGAAATTAGTGGTACTTAAGAGAGTCTCGCTCCACCAACATCTCTCTACTTCCCTGGTCATATTTGATTGGAGTTACCAAACGGATTGAGTGACTACGATTCGTCTAAGTTTGATTTTTATTTTGGATTAGACTTTGGAAACTTTGATGTAATCATTGGCTATTAATAAAGTGTCAATTCTTTTACTTAATGTCTTGGACATACCTTAATTCAAACTTTATTATATAAGAGCCAATGGTTTTCATGTGGAAACACATTATGAGAATGGACAGAGTTCATTTGCATCACCTCTAATGACTACGGACATAAACGAGTATTAGAGAAACTTATGTGTCGCTCTAGTGGGTTGTATGCAACCACTATTTGAGTTATTGAATCCAACCATGTCATGAGAGACGACTTATGGGATTTTGACACATATAGGCTTTGACATGATGATCCGTGTATTAAAGACTTTACACGGACATCCATTTTCAGAACGAAGAAAAGTAAGGACCAAGAATTGGTTCGAGGAGCTGCACATGCGCCTCATGGCGCCATGATTGTGCAAAGACCGGCCATACATGGCCGGCGCCGCCTACCCCGTGCGGCAAATACATGGCATTGACACCATAAACTCCTCTCTCTACTTCTCAAGTCTATTGTGACATTATGGCTTAACCAAAAGCCTCATTGGTTGATTATAAAGCCCATATTTCGTTCTGTAAAGCCTGTTCTTTAGGATTGAGACCATCCTATGCAAAGGAGATTGAGGAAATAATTCCATTCTTACAAAGAATCTAAGAGAATTCTGTGGATTGGATCAACCAACTTGAGGACCGTATAGATGTTTTATGGCGTTGGTTGATACGCAAACACGCTGGTCACGTGTTGTGCAATTATCCACTCGTAATGCTGCTTATACTACACTCCTAGCACATAACATATGGCTACGGGCTCACTACCCAGATCATCCCATTCAGTCAATTTGACTTGATAATGCTAGAGAGTTTACATCGAAAATTTTCGATGACTATTGCATATCATTGGGTATTGATATCAAGTATCATATTCCCATGTACACACCCAATTGGTCTGGCGGAAAAGCCACTAATAAAAGACTACGATGGTAGCCTGGACTTTGGTAATGCACACCAATATTTCCGCTTGGGTTATGCAATATCGCATGCAGCTATGCTAATTCGTCTACGACTCATAGCAGTCACTCAACTTTTATTTGTGTTACAGCTAGTGACTGGGTTCGAGTCTAATATCTCGTACTTATGCATATTTGAGTGTGCGGTTTATGTGCCAATTGCGCCGCCACAGCGCATCAACATGAGTCATTGCAACAAATGCATATATATATATTTGTGTTGGACATAGGCCTCCAACTATAAGTCCAACCCTTGACAGGCGATCTCTATTTCGCTGGACTTGCGAATTGTCACTTTGATGAGACAGTCTTCCCATCGGTAGGGGGAGATTAGAACGTCAATGTTCAACAGGAACGACAGGAATTGTCGTGGTCTGTCCCCACTATGTCTCATCTTGATCCCCTAAAAGTGACGATATCACATATACCTGTTACAAACATGCCTGCAAGGATTGATGTCCCCACAAGAGGACATGGTGTCACCCAGAGAAGATGGGTACGGCACCACCTCCATGGATGGTGGTATGGTGACGCAACAAGGTGGCATAATGGCGTCATAGGCCATGGGTTCCGCTAGAGAGCGTAGGAGACCCATAGGTTCGATGGATTCTCGCCCTAAGAAGAGAGCGAGTTTGGCACAACTTGATCCATTGATCCCATTGATCATTGATACTCAAAATCCGTCTCATGAGAATATTTTGGATTGTGGTTATGTCCAAGAGACATCGTTGGGGGACGCCTCAATGTTAGAACCAATTCCTGAGAATATAGAGATCTCTACGAACTACACTAGTGTACATGAGGATGTGGAATTATTGAGACCAATGACATCGAACCTTACTCCGTTGAAGAATGCCAACGTAGAGAAAATTGGCCTAAATGGAAAGATGCGATTCAGGTTGAATTGGATTCACTAACGAAGAGGAAGGATTCCGGGCCTGAGATGCCAACACCTCCTAACATAAAACTTGTTGACATTAATAGGTCTTCGTTAGATAGCGTGATGAGAAAAAGAGATGGTAATCTCGCCTTATGGCGCAAGGTTTCTCACAACGCCCTGGAATCGACTACGAGAAGACATATTCTCTCGTAATGGATGTCATTGCACTCCACTACCTTATCAGTTTGGTAGTTTCCAAATAACTGAACATGCAGCTTACGAATGTGGTCACTATGTATCTCTATGGGGATCTAGATACAGAATATAATGAAGGTTCTTGTGGACTTCATTTACCCAAGTCAAGTGGCTCTAGACCACGGAGCGTATTTGCAACGAGGTTGAAATGCTCACTAAAATGACTACTTGATTGGGAAGGGATATGATGAACTATGCCCACGCGTTTCCACGACAAGTTCCGGATTTGCAATTGTCGCGGTTTATGTTGATAAACATAATTGGAACCCTTGAGAGTTAAGGGAAACCGCTGAACACCTGAAATCTGAGTTTGAGAGGAAGGACCTTGGGAGAACACGGTTTTGTCTAGATTCAGAACTTGTATACCGTGTCAATAGATGCTTAGGCATTTTGATAAAGTCAAAGATGCACTCCCATAGTTGTATGTAGTCTTGGCCCTAAAAGGGATCCGTTTCGTCCCAGGGATGATGACGAAGACGTGTTAATAGCGGAAGTTCTTACTTATGTACAATAGGCGCATTATTGTACTTAGCACAATACAAGACCGGACACCTCAATTATTATGAACTTGTTGGCTAGATATAGCCCCGCGCCAACGCAACGCCATTAGATTGGTATAAAGACAATCTCTCGATATTTGAGAGGTACAATTGATATGGGCTTGTTCTATCCCTACAGAGAAAAGAGATGACGAAAGTGTGGGATCGGACCCCACAAGGCAAAATGCCACCTTCAGTGCTCCTCCTCCCCTCCATCAAAATGACAACAAGCATTTCTAAATATTGAAGTGAACCAAATCCGATCAGAGGATAATGTAGCGGACTTATTTACTAAGTCGTTACCAAAATCCACCTTCGAGAAACATGTGAAAAGCATCGGATTAAGAAAGTTATCCGAACTCCCATGATTGTAGCAATCAGGGGGAGATATTGACATCAGGGGGAGGCATGATGTCTACATGTTCGATCTCGAAGAGTGAAGGACGTGTTGTGCTCTTTTTGTCCTTCGACCAAGGTTATTTTTGTCCCACAGGGTTTTTGTTACCTGGCAAGGTTTTTAACGAGGCAACGATCAAAGCGTCATCACCAAGTTTGAGCGGCACAAGGGGGAGTGTTGAAGGATGTCGACATAATGTATGCCTCTACAAACTAGGGTTTAGAGTTGTAATAGGAATGTGTTCTAGGTATTCAATTGTAATCAGATTCTATTACCTTTTGGGTACCTTGTAACTCCCTATTTAAAGGGCTCCTATTATCAATAATAAACACAATTCCATTCTCCTACAACAATTAATGAGTTTTCAATACCTGTCTGCAGTCATGGGTACCAGTTTACCATATAGTTTCGAGAGCAGTGTGGTGGATGCTCCGTTGTGGGTTGATTATGTGGAGCACGTCCAGTAAGGAGCTTGAATAGCGGCATTGTTTTTACCTTCGATTGGCATTATGTTGCCAGCAGGCCGTGTCGTGTTTCTCAGTGTTTGTACCACAACTTAGACAACTAGCTAGCAGAGCACTATATGGTTATGTTTGTTTCACCGGACTGTCATACCTCTCCTTAATTTCTATAAGAGTCCTGGACTCCTCAAGCCTGGATTATGCTATGTTATTCCCTAACCCATGTTTGGTCAGTTAGGACTAAAACTAGAGCCAACACCATTGACATGAAGACCCGAGAGGCTCCAAACGGCAGCTGATTGGAACTCTGCCATCAGGCCACCTCCGGCAGGCGCAGCAGCTGGGTTTGATCCATCTCGTCATCGCCGACGTTTCTCTTTCCTCGGCTGGTCTGGTTGCTGGTTGTGGAGAGAGAATCGGACCTCGAAAATCTTGGGTTCTCCTGCAGTTTCTGTACAAATTCCGGCTGCTCCGGCAATGTTTTGAGGTGCATAAGATATGAAAGTTGATCTGCTCTTCGTGTTCTACATGCTAGTATACATGGTTTTTGAATTTGATAAAATTTTGGAAGACTTGATTTCTGGGTATTCGGCCACCGTTGCTATAACCTTCTGTGGCAGTGATTCTGGGTTCAATTGGGGATAGAAAATGAGGTTGGGGACCTCGGCAGAGACCTCCTGGACAAACCCAGGTGGGCCGACGAAGTCGAGGAGGTAGAGGTCGCTGATGTCAGAAAGAGGGAGGCTTTGGGTCGCGACGGGGCAGTAGAAGGTGAGAAGGAGAGCTTCCATAATCCCATGGTTTTTGGGGGGTTTATGGTAGAAGGTGTTTATGAGAATTTGGGACTCTAGAGTCTCATTTAAAACAGTCCTTGAAGTTGCCAAACATGGGATTAGTGTAACACAAGCTAATAAGGATATCCAATCCAATCCAATCCCATGAAACAAACATAGCCTATATGTACTATCTTAAATTCTTGAGGGAAAAGGAGCGTTTTCTTAGCTTGTAGATCGACTTGTTTGATTAAGTTCTGAAGTAATCAATGCAACAGGCCGGCTTTTGTATAAATTTATTCCTATATATGCGGCCACCTATATCGATCATCAAACCAGCTAGAGTCGAACTCATAAAATTCATTATGATGATTTTGGATAACTTAAAGTAGACTGGTAAATGGACCGGATTTAGAGCAGATCGATCAAAATCCAAATCCGTTTAGTAATAAATTTTTTTAACCTGGCAAATCATTGATAGCTCAATCCAAATCCGGCGGATTAATAGATATCCGATCCATTTATAATAACGAATATTAAATTTTAAATAATAATATTAAATTTTTATAATGATACGTTATAAATTATTAAAAAAATATTTTTATAATGATACATCATAAATACGTCATGAATTACATAACTAAAATTTACAACAATAAACTAAGGTAACCAAAATGCTAAATTTTCAAAGCAATACTTCATTGATGTTCTTGGATTAGAGAACAAAAAAAACATATGCATCAATAAGCTTCAACTTCATATTTCCATGTTCCCAATATTGGAAGCTTAATTAAGAAGACTACATCCTTTAGGTTTCTGCAAAAGTTTTATATACATATAATTTATTACTTTATATTTAAAAGTAAAGGTCTGTTCACCTAAGGGACAAGTGAATCTGACGACTGAAAATAAATGCACAGTTTTAAGTTATTATAATTTCCATTTCAAAAAAAAGAAGTTATTATAATTTCTGCTTTTATATTTAATATATGTGGTTAAGATTTACTTGTCCCTCACAGTCTCTTAAAATTGTCCCTTAGGTGAGCAAATCTGTTTAAAAGTAATAATATTCTTAATATTTAATATTTGGGCTAATTACTGTTTAGTACCCTGTGGTTTGGGTCGAACATCAATTCAGTCCCTCGACTTTCAATTTCATCAAAAACACCCCCACACTAACCATTTCTCGTCCAATTGATCCTTCCGTCGTGATTCCGTCAATTTCAACAATTAATTGCCATGTCAGCATTTCCAACTCAGTAAAAGTGGGTCCCACATGGAAGGAAAATTCCAAAAATAACCCTGACTCCATTCCAACCCGTAACACAACCCCAAATTCCATTACAGCTTCCCATTACGCGATCAACACCCCTCACAGTTCCAAATTAGACCAATGTGGAGAAAACAAAGAATCGTGAGAAAATTTAAGGAATCAAATGCGCGAAGAAGGAGAAGGCTGATATAATTCAAAGCGACACCCAAAAGATTGATAAGGAGAAGACCAATTGAAAGCTGGAGATCTAGACATGCCCGACAACGTGCTCGATGTGTGGATACCCAGAAAAACGAAGGATGGAGATGAAATCCCTCATTACGGTGAGTTTGTGTCTTGGGTTTTGCATTACAGTGATCAAATCTTTAAGGTATTGGGATTAAAGAGTTTCGGGTTTAAGCTCTTGACATTAAGGTTTTCAATATTCGAAATTGGGGGAAAATGGTTTCTGGGTTTCGTTTCAAATCTTCAAAATTGGGATGAAAGGGTTTCGGTGTTGGAGTTTGAGGTTGAGGTTTTTGAAATTTCAGAATTGGATTTAGAAGATATATAGGGTTTGGGATCTGTGGGAGATCGAAATGTCCTTTTCTTGCACAGTTTTTTTTTTTTCCTCGATAAGGAATCTTTGGTCTGGTCTAATTCAGCAATGCCATGTGAACAAGTTGGCATCATATTGAATATATTGTTTTTGCTTGTTTGGATCAGTGTTTTCTTTTTGTCGATTTACTGTTGTTGATGTCCTTTTTATGAGATTTTAATATTTATATCTTCCATTTTTGATAGGTTGTAGTACATGTTTTCTGGAAATTTCTTATTTGTGGCTAAAATTGGAAAAGTTGCAGTACATATTTTATGGAAATTTCATATTTTTGGCTAAAATTGGATATGATGCAGTACATATTCTGGAAATCTCATATTTGTAGTTGAAATTCAATAGGGTGCAGTACATCTGTTCTGGAAATTTTGTATTTGTAGTTGAGATTGGATAAGTTGCAGTACATGTTTCCTGAGACTTTTATATACGTAGCTGAAAGTTGGAAGGGTTGCAGTAACCTTTTTCTCAAATTTTCATATTTGTAGCTGAAAGTTGGATAAGTTGCAGTAGTGCAGTACCCTTTTTGAAGTGAAATTTCATATTTTGTGCTAAAAGTTGACAAGGAGCAGTACTACTTTTCTGAGATGATCACATTTGTAGTTTATGTGTTGTTCATTATATTCTTGTTTTTGAACTTTTTTGTGAGTGTAGAAGAAGATGGCTGCATTGAATGCATCTAGGAAAGCAGCTGTTGCCACCCCTTCTAACTCTACCAAAGCTGCCGCCAGCGCCATAAATTTCAAGTCTACCAAAGCTGTTGCTGCTGCCACATCTACCTCAACAACGATAAGGCCTCCGACAACAAGTAAAGCATCAAAAGGCCAAGCCCCAACACCTTCCAGATCATCACAAAGGATTAGGCAAAATTCCAAACAAGGGGGAAAGTAGGAGGAACTTTGAGGAATGATAAGCAAGCCCTAACCTTTTTTGTGCTACCTAGATTGCTAGCTCTAATTTTTTTGGAGGATGATTAGAGCTATTTTGAAATGCAAACATTTGAGATGTTGTAAACATTTGGGCTGCTTATTTTGTTGGATTTTAAGAATGTTTGATGTTGTTAAACTTTCAAATGTAGAATTGGTGTTTGAAGTCAATATCTGATTGGTACTTAAAAATCCATGATTGGTTACTTTAAAGTTTATGTTGTTACTTTGGAACATTTACAGGTCAATGTTATTACTTTGAGGCAAAATGTGCAATTCTGCAAATTGATTACTTTGGGCGGGAAGATATAGCTATTTAGGTTTTCTTTGGAGGGAAAAATTAAGCTCAATGGAATTTGGGGTTGTGTTACGGGTTGGAATGGAGTCAGGGTTATTTTTGGAATTTTCCTTCCATGTGGGACCCACTTTTACTGAGTTGGAAATGTTGACATGGCACTTAACGGTTGAATATAACGGAATCACGACGGAAGGATCAATTGGACGAGAAATGGTTAGTGTGGGGGTGTTTTTGATGAAATTCAAAGTCGATGGACTGAATTGATGTTCAACCCAAACCACAGGGTACTAAACAGTAATTAGCCCTTAATATTTTGAAAGAGACAAAAATAAGATTTAACTATTATAAAAACGGACCGGATTATTAACAGATCAAATCAATTTAAAATCCGTATTTGATCTGTTAATGAACGGATTAACGGATCCGGATCATACATTGATCAACGGATCAAATTTTCAATCCAAATTCGTTCAACAACCACATATCCAAAGCGAATAAAGTTTAAAATCCAGTTCATTTTCAGGTCTAAATCGAAAGGCAATTGCTCACCGATACTATGCAATTAGCGTCATTTACCAAAAGTGAGTGTTTGCCAAAACTGTGTCAGTGACCCAAATGGTGAAATTAACACTAAAAAGTAGTGAATAGTGGGTGACTTGGTGACCCAACGGGTGAACTTGCTCTTATGACTGCTATTTACTGCCACAATAATGACCAAGTTAACTGCCATAATGAGGGGTCCAAAAATAGTTGATCACTCGCATAGAAGCCAGGCACAAACCCTAGCAGAACGTTTTGCAACCATCTATATTATTATATGGACCACAATATATGAAAAATAGACTATATGCCTAATATGGTCTGTAAAACTTTACTGTGTCCATACAGATGAGCTTCTATGGTCACGTAAAATATGTGTTGCTCGATACGATGATTTGATGCATGCTTTTGCAAAGTGGTGACTTTTCTTATCAATTTATTTGATCCATGCAAAAACATAACTAACTAATCCATGGACACTTCTTGTGGCACCAGTTTACGAGTGGACGAATTATATATGATCCAGGTGTGAGGGATATCAATGAAATCACGTAGAAACTTGTTATACGAAAATATGTCGCAGAACGCGCGTGACTGTGCAGAGTCTCGTGAGCTTTTGGTGTAAGATCATCCAACTCGATCAATACAATCATAGACTCATACATTATATCAAAATTTAAAAATTTCAATTTCAATGATCGTTTTGTTACTAAATTTATGGAAATGTGGAGTGCGGATTAATAATATCGGTTCATATTGATAATTGAATACTAGTTTCGAAAATATATTCAATTTTCAATCTAATATCAATTCTGTAGAAAAATTTCAAACTCTGCATTATATAAACAATATATATGTACATAATACATATACATAATATTTGCTTTTGTAACCACCACAGGTGATTGAGTTGGTAAAAACTTTCAGGTGTCCCCACACCCGGATTCGAATCCCGCCAACGTTGATTAGAATTTAAATCTCAATCTATTCTTGATGGCTAGTGAGGAGGAAACGTTTTGACATGACATAATCTCTGGGCCTAGAGAGTCTTTAAAGATATCGTGTGATTTCGATAAAAATAAAAATAAAAATAAAATTATTGTAGGCGGTGGTAGGAACTAGGTAAATTAATTGCATGATTCATTTTGTGAGTAATGCATGTAATGTACGTACTCAGCAGCATAGTTGACGAAGTAATTATCAAACACAATTATTGAATTAGTACTCATTCACTCAGGAATGAAATGAACTGGATCCAAAATGATGTAAATGTGTGATGCACCGAGCACAATAAACAAAAGCAACTTTGGCCTGCAATGCATGCAGCTAGCTTCTAATTAATAGTCCAGCCTGGCCAGTTTGCAGTGACAGACTCTTTACTTCTTTAGTATTATTGGTACGTCTTGCCAGAATTCGACCTGTACTGATGAGAAGATCTAAGCAAAGCAAGGCGAGTCGGATTAATACAGCCTTCTCAAAAGTTCTTGGAATTAAGATGGTTGATCAGCTCCTAAATCATATATGTTAGTTGGTTCATGTAAACGAAAATTAATGTGCTCGAAACACTTGCATATATCACATATTTTGATCACATTCATACAAGTTAATCGCGTACATCCTTTCCGGAAATATAATTCTTTGTTCAATAATAAGTGTACAAATAGTTGCATATGTGTGTGTATCAAAGGATTTGGAAGAAATTTATGGAAACAAGAAGAATATATTATCATCGATCAATAGTACCTAAATAAATCATGTTCAGACAAGTTGGTATCCAAACTTAAACAACGAGCAAGATTGATAATTAATTTACATAAACCTGGTCGTTGTAAGGTCCTTTAACTGAATTTGGGTGAATGTACTTTAATGAATATTGATTCTTAAAAACTTCGCGACCAATTTCCTTGTTTAAAAGTTTGAGTGCCATACATCCGACAACAGCAGCGGTCCTAATCACAGGATATCATAGCAATTAGAGACACAAATTAAGTTATACCTTTCATCTACTCCATCAGGTCTTTTAATCTTAATTTTCTTCAAGTTCGATCATCATACTCTCTCACCAGGACAATAAACGAAAAACAACTAGTAATCTAGCTATATCAGCTAGCTGCAGATATACTTCTGACATACATTTATGTGTGGTTAAAAATGAACTGGCTATATCTGGACTTGGAGTACATACCACCATTAATGGTCATTTAAGCATTAGCACTACTGTTTCCCTTCATCATTTTCAAGATCCAACTCATTTATCTTCGTCCAATCAATGTCAATTCACGCAAGTTCTGAAACCATATTTAACTTTCAACAACTACAACTAGCTAGCGTACGTTCCTATTTATATCTTCACAACTCCTTTTCAATTGTGGTCTGCATCGACTAGATACGTGAGTCCTTTTCAATCAGTTGATGTTTTAGTTCAGTAGTTATCTAATATGAAATTAAGTTTTGTTATTGATCGAAATTCTAATCGCGCATATATATGAAGTGTGGTACATTATTAGCTCATTCCACTTGTTTAACAAGTTAAAAAATGGTAGCAAGGAAAAGAGGGATCGGAATGCTACTGCTTTTAATAAGATAAAGTCAGATCCAGCCACAGATTACAACGAGCTCGATCATGACATCGAAGAAAGGGGTATGAGTTGTGGTGCAGGTTTTAATTTACAGATTGACAACTTCACCAACCAAGTTAATTTCAACGCTCTTAGCTACCCATAAGAAAGCCCTAAATTTGGCCATAACTCTCAAGTATCCATAATGATCGAACACTCAAACCAATTAGCTATAAGCTTGCACATTATTAGCAAAAAGTCAAGCCTTTGTCGAATGCCAGGTAGCAGCTAGCATGTATATCTAAGAAGATTGAAACACCATAGAGGCAAAGCCAGCATCAACTTAAAGATGTTGTATTTCTCTGAGGAGCAAGTGTTCCTTCACAACATTAATTGAGTCGTGATCATCATTTACTTCCCTCCTTAAATTACTTCATTGAATGATTGAACGGTCCCTGAAAAACCGTATCATTTGCATTGAACAATCGAGCACAGGTAAGAGTTAAGTGACCCTAGCTATCTAGCCTTCTTAATGCAATGGTATGCATGCCTTGTGCGCGAGATGGGGCTGGTCCTGGTCATTTCAATTAAATGTCATATGAACTGGAACCAAGTATCTATATATACACAGTCTCTGTACAATTCCCAAAAAAAATGGTTCTCTACCCTGAAAAAGAATTACTGCTGATCAGAGAGAAGTGAAAAAGAAAATTGTGAAGGAAAAAATTTACATTAAATATATGTAAATGTATATAGTTGGTCTGGTGCAACCCCACAAGAAACAAACCACTAACAGGGGACGGATTTAGTTTGGGAACATGAAAATTCAAAGAGCAATGATAGAGATAATCATTACATGAAATTGAAGCAGCAACTCTTGGTTTCTGTGTTTTTACTTTGTAGCCTTTTCTGCTCTATCCTGTTGTATATTATAGAAGGAATTGATGCTATTGCATGAGCTGGATTCAGGACTTGTTTAGTTGGAATTGAAATCACATCTGCCAGCCACATGGGTATGCATGTTAACTGAAAATACACTTTAAAGATCAAACAATTGCATATTAGATAAACACAAAACAAACATACAAAACAAGAATAGCACATCAATCATGGTTCAAGTGCATAAAGAAAATAATCTGTGGATGTCTTGCAGGCTGAAGACCAATACTAGCTTGAGAGGAAAAGGAGGCCATTGCTGAAGAATAAGTATTTCTGGAATAACAAGAGCTTCTGTGATTCTCTCAATAACTTGCAACTATCTATGGGGCTAGATTACCTGAATTAATGCTCGTAACAAGAGAGGTCACAGGGACCTTGTTTATATAGTGAACAGATCAATTAGAGTCCTCCCCATAAGAGGCTAATGTATTCTATTCAAACTGCTACACTATATGTTTATCTGATGATATTTACTTGGTTACCAAGTTGTTTGGACTTCTTCTTATGTTTGTGTGATTCTTATCACAACACAATTATACAAAGACTAGGAATCATAGTTCATCTCGGATAACTCATACTGCAAGTTATAACACGTTGTCATATTCAAGAGAATTGTATTCATGTTCAACTTTGTTCTTACAATGCAACCTTTGTTTTTGCTTTTTTTTTTTTTTTTTGTTTGGTCAATAACCTTTGTTCATATTGAGAGGTATGTAGTTTTTAAGGGCTGGGAAAGTATGTCACGTACATAGAGGTAACCATGGTGTTTTAATTAGATTTTTTTTTTTTTTTTTTTTTTTAGAATAAGAATCCTTTATTGAAAATAACTAAGATTACATAATATGGGAATGACCGGTGGTGGACAATAACTCCCCACTCTCCTCCCTAAAAACCGAACTAGCAGTTACAGGTCCGTCATCAAGAATGACATTCATGAGCCAAAAGAGCCCAACCCCTACCACCTATTTCGCCCAACCTCACAGGATACAGATAACCCCGAGAAACTCGATAACACCCCATAGACAACCACCAGAGAAACCAGCTCCCTCTTCCACACCGCGTCCCAATGAAACCAGACCACGTGCAAGGATCGCTTGTTAGCACATTGACCATAAGATAAAACCGAAATTAAACCAACTCGTCCCCAGGAAAGACACCACATCCATGGCACATCAATTTGACCCAACCCTAGCTCAAACAAGTAGGGACCAACTATTGACCAAAGTAACCTAACTAAAAACAAGACTCTAACCAAAAGAAAATAGTCGCCGCCACAGTACTCCTTACCCTTGTCATCAGGTGACCCACCGGCAGGCCACCACCGCAGCCCCATGTCTTCGAGCTCCCCAAGTCGAAGGTGCCTGAACCATACAGAAAACCACACCACATCTATCAACAAGAAATCGATGAAAGACTCACCGTGCCTTGCCTCCGCCATGCCCACCACCTTGAAAGCCCAGATCCACCACAGCTGCCATCTCCGTCTAGCGACCCACCGTAGATTAGAAGTCAGCGCCATACGATCCATGGTATACCTCCGCCATGATGTGGCCTCTGACCACTTTCTCCACGCCGACCGCCACCCATCCATCCTCCACACCGACGACGCCACCTGAGAGAAGCGAAGAAAAGTACCCAACCTTGACCAGCAAAACGAAGAACAGAGTAGGACCCCTGAGATCCCAAGACCCCGTCCGGCAACACCCGCCACTCGTCGATGAAGCAGGGAGCCACGGCCGACGCGGGGGCGCCACCGGACAGGCTGACAACTTTCGTTAACTCTCTCCAACCCTAGTTGTGTCCTATTTTATTGGTCGACTATGTCCGGCAATATCCCTCTCCGTGTTTTAATTAGATTATTTCCAAGAAAAGAATGAAAACCGTGGCAAAAGAAACAGGATGAACCCAATTTTGACGTATCATGGAGCTACGTACCAGAACGAAGTAAAATTGATCACAAACCAAAACTAACTGATAGAATTAACCGATTAACTTGACAATTGAGCTAATGTTAAGAGGGAAGAGGGATGAAGTTCTGCAAAAAAAAAAAAAAAAAAAGTTTTCATGTGTACCTAAGAATGTGAGATGTGTAGTACTCTTTCTTTTTATTAATTTGGTTAGGGGTTTAGAGTTGGGTTTTAGGGTTTAAGAATTTGAAATAGGGTCAGTTTGAAAATCAAATTATCAGATATATGGTGTCGGATAGAATGGGTTGATTAATTCTTCGAACATAGGTATACTTAGGCTTCATCATATGGCCCTTGGGCCCTAAGCCCGCCCGGCCCTTCCATTAGGGCGGGCCGGCCCGACCCTTTTTTATTTAGGGTAGGGTATGGGTCACACAAATAAAGCCCGGCCCTACCCTACGGCCCGGTCCGATTGAGCCCGTAAGGGCTAGGCTCGGCCCGGCCCTAAGAAGGCCCTAAAATTTATATTTTATTTTTGTTATTTTCTATTACATGTGTTATATGTATAAAACTACGGAAGTGTAGAAAATTATTTTAATCTACCATATTAGGAAATGAGTCTTTTAAATTGAGCCATATTTTGAGAAGAAAAAAATAATTTTTTTAAAAGAATTAACCGTTAATTCGGCAAAAACGCCGCCGTTTTAATATAATCTTATGGGTATTTTAATATTTACCAATAATTACTGTTAACTAATTAACTGTAATAATTACAAAGTTATTATTTCAAATTGGACAATATATTCATGTAATACCAATTTTGAAATAAATCAAGTAATCAACATAACTAAAAATAATCAATTGGTCGAGTTGAAACCATTTTACCAATGTAATGTTAACTTCTTAATGAGCAAAATGGGGAACGAAATGAAATTTTTTAAAATTCACCGCTGGATGTTATTTGCATATGAATATATGTTAGTGGTGGAAATTTCAGCAATTTCCGCCTTCGTTTGGACCTCGATCTACCCGGTCAACTCAATACCCTAAATAGAACATAAAACAAATATGCTATTAACCGGTCCTTGGCAATTCACTTTTTTCGATCTTTCAGCTCCCACACTCTCATGGGTAGGGGGTCTACTTACGGATGTCAAAATTCCGCAACGTTTGTCTGCGCATGGTGCCGCTCCCCTTAGGGAAGTTTGCTTGTGCAAAGCGTTGACCGCTCCGTTAGGTGCCTTATTCACGGCGGATCGGCCTAATTTCTTTACACAATACCTATCACTATTGTATAAACATATGAGAATTTTCCGATTGATCGATTTTCATTTCAAAATTTTTGGATCGCACATAATCCTTATATGTCTTGTAATGTAGTATAACTAGTTTATTAGGCTTGTTACCCTCCATAAGCAAAATGGGGGACGAAATGGAATTTTTTAAAATGAACCGCTGGATGTTGTTTGCATATGAATATATGTTAGTGGTAGAAATTTCAACAATTTCCGCATTCGGTTGGACCTCGATCTACCCGGTCAACTCAATACCCTAAATAGAACATAAAACAAATATGCTCTTAACCGGTCCTTGGCAATTCACTTTTTTCGATCTTTCAGATCCCACACTCTCATGGGTAGGGGGTCTACTTACGGATGTCAAAATTCCGCAACGTTTGTCCGCGCATGGTGCCGCTCCCCTTGGGGAAGTTTGCTTGTGCAAAGCGTTGACCGCTCCGTTAGGTGCCTTATTCACGGCGGATCGGCCTAATTTCTTTACACAATACCTATCACTATTGTATAAACATATGAGAATTTTCCGATTGATCGATTTTCATTTCAAAATTTTTGGATCGCACATAATCCTTATATGTCTTGTAATGTCGTATAACTAGTTTATTAGGCTTGTTACCCTCCATGAGCAAAATGGGGGACGAAATGGAATTTTTTAAAATGAACCGCTGGATGTTGTTTGCATATGAATATATGTTAGTGGTAGAAATTTCAACAATTTCCACATTCGGTTGGACCTCGATCTACCCGGTCAACTCAATACCCTAAATAGAACATAAAACAAATATGCTCTTAACCGGTCCTTGGCAATTCACTTTTTTCGATCTTTCAGCTCCCACACTCTCATGAGTAGGGGGTCTACTTACGGATGTCAAAATTCCGCAACGTTTGTCCGCGCATGGTGCCGCTCCCCTTAGGGAAGTTTGCTTGTGCAAAGCGTTGACCGCTACGTTGGGCGCCTTATTCATGGCAGATCGGCCTAATTTTTTTACACAATACCTATCAATGTTGTATAAACATATGAGAATTTTCATATTGGTCGATTTCCATTTCAAAATTTTTGGATCGCACATAATCCTTATATGCCTATTAATGTAGTATAACTCGTTTATTAGGCTTGTTATCCTCCATGAGCAAAATGGGGGACGAAATGGAATTTTTTAAAATGCACCGTTGGATGTCGTCCGTATATGAATATATGGTAGTGGTAAAAATTTCAATGACTTCCACCTTCGGTGTGTGTATTAAATATGTTCAATAAAAAACAATGAGCCTTTTATTACCAATATATACCATTAAGCCATATTTTGAGAAGAAAAAAATAATGTTTTTTTTTTTGTTAAACAAAATAAGGCCCTTTTTTGGCCCATTTTGGCCCTATTTGAGGGCCGGCCCGACCCGGCCCTTTCGGCCCTAACGGATCGGGTTTTTCGGGCGGGTAAGGGTTAGCATATTTAAGCCCTGGCCCGACCCTACCCGGCCCTAAATTTTGTTGACTTTGACTAGGCCCGGCCCGACCCGACCCTAAGCCCTAAAATTTAGGGTAGGGCCGGCCCTAGCCCGTCCCATGATGACCCCTAGGTATACTCATTGCTTGGGCCAGATTTACCCCGGGCAATGGCCCAACACATTCCCTGGACTTGCTCTTGGTATGTTTTTCCAAAAGAACCATGCGTACGTGTAACCCTCTAAAAAAATTTCCTCTACAAACTTTAATATTTCCAATTTGACCTATTAAAACCTTTTTCTTATATAAAAAATATATTCTCATCTTTAAGGGTTCTGTTATACCGCTGGCCAAAAGCAAATTATTAAGTTGAACGTGGATGGTACTAGGAGCTCCTCTTCTGGCAAGATTGGTTATAGGGGTGTGATTAGAGACCATTTTGGCAACTGGATTAGTGGATTTCAAGTGAATTTAGGTGTTGGGAACATCCTTGATGCTGAGGCTTGGGGTCTGTACTTTGGGCTTAAAATGGATGCATGCTTGCACATCTCTCAACTTGAGGTTGAGTCTGATTCTGCAGTGGTTGTGCAGCTAGTTCAGAGTGCTGATGTTGACAATCATCCTCTTGGTTCTCTTCTGACTGGTTGCCTAAATCTCATTAACAACATGGGGGATGCTCATATTAGGCATATTTTCAGAGAGTGCAACATGACTGCAGACGCCTTGGCCAAAGATAGTATTAACCATGAGCTTGGTTTCATTACTCTTGATGACACTCCCATTCATGCTGCTCAACCTTACCTGGATGACATAACCTCTGTGTTTAGAGTAAGAAGAAGTGCTTACTCCAGTTCTTAGTCTGTTTGTTTTTTGTGTTTGGGCCTGCTAGGCCCCGTTTGTAACAAAAAAAAAAAGAGCAAATTATTTTTTTGAAAACGAAAAGAGCAAATTATTTAGAAATGAGGAGTGTGTAATATATAGGGAAAATTCTACAAAATGTTAACGTATAACATGCATACAATTGCCTTAAAAGTGGTAATTTGAGTCCTCAAAATAGTAATATTAGTCCTCAAAGTGGTAACATGAGTCCTTAAAGTGATAAATTTTCTTAGTTACCACATGAGTCCTCAAAATAGTAATATTAGTCCTCAAAGTGGTAACATGAGTCCTTAAAGTGGTAAATTTTCTTAGTTTACCACATGAGTCCTCAAAATAGTAATATTAGTCCTCAAATTGGTAACATGAGTCCTTAAAGTGGTAAAAATAGTTGATGTATGAGAAATGTTAACATACTATAGCTTTACCCAATATATAGATATCATTACAGTAGTTAGAGACTTGATGGACAATAAAATTAACTTGGGGAAAATGAATTAT
Organism: Rosa rugosa; assembly: GCF_958449725.1. Classification (NCBI taxonomy): domain Eukaryota; kingdom Viridiplantae; phylum Streptophyta; class Magnoliopsida; order Rosales; family Rosaceae; genus Rosa; species Rosa rugosa. The sequence goes on along the minus strand of NC_084820.1, from coordinate 52,635,994 downwards.
TCACAACGCTCAAGAGCTACTCGATGATCTGCTTCATTTTAGTAACATGGTAATTGATGCACACAACTGCTCAGGTTCACCTTTGCTTAACATCAATAACAGCAAAAGTCCTTTCAGGGTTGCCATCTTTCATCGATCATCATCAACACCATTTTGGTCCTGCCCTTTGAGGTTACATGGAGTCATAGAAGTTGTCTGTTTCAAGCAAATGATCGAACTGATAAACACCAATTTAAAACACTAATTAATCACAAAATGTGAGCACTAAGATAAGCAACATCAGCATGAAAGCCATAGATTACCTAGGTAATGATATAGTCTCTGATATTCTATCACTTTACAGCAGCGATAGAATGCTTCCAACCACATGCCCTCATTTAAATCATGGAGCTGAATATGTGCTTGGTAAAGTAGTGCCACAACATCGGGATCAACTGCCTCCACTATTACAACATATAAACAATGACAAGGATTATGAGGAAGATAACCCTGCGGCTTCATCCAGAGTCCCACCACTCTCAAAAGCTGCAGTTGGGCTTTCTACAAGAAATATTTAGTTAAGCAACCTGTTAATCTTTATGTCTAAAAGACTAAATTCACTAGTAAGAAAGAAACTGACAATGAAAACATTATTGTAGGAACATTGATCAGCAGATATTTGTAGGAAAGAATGGCATCAGTAAAAGAAATGAGTAAGAATATATCAGAGACGTATACATTTGGAAAACATAAAAAACAAAGCATAAACCTTTTTGCTTTCACAGATAATGTACATAGTGCTAGTGTGAAATTGCTAATAAACAATCGCAAAGGGCTGATGTAGAAACAGGAGCAGCTTCAATTTCTTGTATGGCAATCTGGAATTAATGTTACCAGTTGTACTTATGAGGATATATGGTAGATAGATACCTTTATCTTGTTGAACTCTTCCAATGCGAAACGGGCAGGTCTTAGTCCTCCCAATTCCATATGATAATACCAACCCTATGCAAATGGAAATAAGAAAAAGAATAAAAAAATTGAGTGTGAGCAAGAGAGAGGGGGTAGTGCAGCAAATTGATTATAATATCCAAAATCAATGCATGAAAGTATCAATACATTAACCCTCTGTTAGTGGTAGAAAAAAAAATGAATACTTCACTTAACTAAGTTTCAACGGCTAAGATGAATCTATGAAGAGATCTATAACCTAAATTGATTGCTTCAAAATTCTTTTACTTTTATTAATTTTTATAATTCTGCAACTTCCGAAAATTGCAATAAATAGCTTTCGTGTCAGAAAACTTCCAAAAAAAAATTCATAAACTCGACGCGTCATGTGCTTAATTATGGAGTCCACAAATTAAAGGTTCAATTCAAGAAAAATATACGAGATTATTCTCAAGCATATACTTACTAACTATAAAATTTATATGCCTACTAATGTAGTTTAACTTGTTTATTAGTTATATGGAAAATTATACCCTCTAAAATCGACAATGTGGAGGAAATCTAATTTCACAAATTCAACTGTTGGATATTCTCGTGATGAGAAGAAAAGATTATGGTAGAAAAACTAACATACTTTTGTCATCGTTTAGACCTCAATCAACGTGGTCAACCTTAAACACTAAATACCCATCAAATTAAAATTCCGTAACTACACATTCGTAACTTCTTTTCCCGATCCGCCAACCATTCACCTATATCCATGACTTAATTATATACGTCTTGTGAAAAAATTGGCATGATTCGTAGTCGTTATGTCATCGGTCAACTAAGAGGTTATATAGATTATTTTGGTTAAGTAAGTGGTTTGAAATCGAAACTACGACGAAATTGGCTAGATTTTTTACAACACGCATAAAAATATTCCAATCATCTCATCCAACGGTCGTTTTCTCCAGTTTCTTATGACTTGATGGAGTTGCTCTTTGAAGCATCTAATTAATAAATATATGGTTATAATGGTAAACTCAATTGACCAAATGGATCGAAGTCGAAACGAGAACGAAATTGGCTGAATTTTTACAACACGCATAAAAACATTCCAATCATCTCATCCAACGGTCGTTTTCTCCAGTTTCTTATGACTTGATGGAGTTGCTCTTTGAAGCATCTAATTAATAAATATATGGTTATAATGGTAAACTCAATTTACCAAATGGATCGAAGTCGAAACGAGAACGAAATTAGCTAAATTTTTACAACACGCATAAAAATATTCCAATCATCTCATCCAACGGTCGTTTTCTCCAGTTTCTTATGACTTGATGGAGTTGCTCTTTGAAGCATCTAATTAATAAATATATGGTTATAATGGTAAACTCAATTGACCAAATGGATCGAAGTCGAAACGAGAACGAAATTGGCTGAATTTTTACAACATCCATCTAACGATCGATTTTTCCAATTTTGTATGTCTCGATAGGGTTGCCCTTTGAGAAATTTGATATATACATATGGGGCTATAAAGGTAAATATAATTGACCTAGTGGATTGAAGTCGAAATGAATACAAAATTGGTTTAGTTTTTTACAACAACCATGAAATATTTCAATCTTCTCAATCAACGGTCGGTATTCTCCAAATTCATTTTCCACTTCTTGTCACTTTTGAGTGATTGAATCCTACCATAGTAAACATGTGGCAATGTGTTATTGATGATTACATGACCAGGTCAAGGTTGTTACTCTTTCAAGTTATGAAATATTTGTCTATTATGAGTGTTGCTTTTTTTTTTCTTTTTCTTTTTTAACCCTTAGCCCACCCCAACCCTTACATATGTCAGTGAGAATTGAACCCATGACCTTTACAATGTTGGAATTATAATTTACCAACAGGTCACAGCTCACCGACTGCATGTTCAATTCCAGCCACCCCATCAGGCATTTCCTTTTTGAGTAAAACATATACGTTTCTTGTATGATCAAAATAGGAAAGGTCTTTTGCTTCTTGACTGATCGCAAATGGATTTTTCCATAACCACATTCGCCCCATTTGATGGACCAACAGTTCTTGAAACGAAGGTAAGACAGTCTCTTATTTGTGATGTCGTAACCGGTCAATGCAACTGCATGGCCTTTTTGCCCATTTTATCCACAGTCAGCACACCAAAAAGGTGTCCTCATTTCTATATTACCAAAAAAGGTGTGGTCATTATATATTTTAAGCATAACATTATAATGCACATAAGCTTAATGATAGAAAGAAGTTACTGAATTTACCTGTATTGCAAGTACGGCAATATAGTGTCCTGGGTCTTTCATTCATATCTGCTGTCTTTATGCCAGCCTTTGTAATAATTCATCCTCTATATTTGACAATAGCGCTGTGCACCTCAATACCACCAACTGTTGGACCTTTGTTGACTGCCATTAGTATGTGTTTCTTCCCCCACACTTCCGTATAGCTTTGGATCAATATTTCAGATTTCTTTGTCTGAAAAAAAAAAAAAACGAGAAAAAAACAAAAAAAATATGATATAACAAATTAAAACATTTGATGATATAATGTGTTGTGTATGTTAGTAGAAATGCTTACTCCATTGAGATAATCTTCTTCTTTTATCAAGCCGTGCTTCTTAACAAAGTTGAGTGCATCCTCCATAATTGTGAATTTGTATCCTTTCTCCTTTGATTCTCCTACAAAATGATTTACATAGAATTTTACCTTCCTCTCTTTGTGGAGTAGGGTCAGTCCCTGCATAGCTTCTGCAATGGCAATGTAGGTGCAGCAATTCTTGTATTGGGGCTACAAGAACAAAAAAAATGAAATTATACTATATATTCTCAGGCTTGCAGAACTAAGAGTTTTGGCAAGTTAGTTATAATTCAATGCACATGAATTGGTAATAAGTTTGTGCGAATATAATTTCAGTTTTAGGAAATTGTCTTAGTTGATCAGAAACTTCGATATATGTACAAACTTAACTCTACCGACACTCACAACAAAATCTGATTCCCACTAAAATATGTTTCAAATCAAAAGGGGCGGTAAGCTAGGTCTGAATATAACAAATTCTGCTAGGAATAAACTCAAATCGCTAAAATAGTTCATGGGAACGGATTCTATGCACCGACGGTGCAACAACACTGACATAAAATAATATTATTTTAATGTTGAAGTTCAATCTCAGCCATTCATACAAACTAGCCATCTATTCTTACTAACTTTTTATTCACGGTCAACATAAATGTTAAGTTTGACTAAATCTAAAAAAAAAATCGTTAACTGAGGTAAAAACGCAAGCTATTAAAGTGGGGTAAAGAAAGTCCGCGACCGAAGGAATGAGTCACAAAGTGAATTGTAAGCCCCAACTTGAACTTAACGAGCATTTTTGGGGACTAGCCTGCTTCCCATCTTGTCACCCCGATACGTTTTGATGGGAATCCACTAAGAACGGCCTTAGAACCCTAATCCCCGGGTAAAAAAAAAAAAAAAGGAGGAATTTGGGCAAGATTCATAAGTGGGCAGATAAAAGAAATTATGTTTGGAAAGGCAAAGCGCTTTCTTTTAAGAATTCATCTGGTTCCATCTTTCTTGTTTAAGAATGCATTATAATATTATGCTTAAAATATATATATGACCAAGTTGACCAAGCAAATGTGTACGGTGTGCGGGTTGCTTGACATTCCTACTAAGGGTCTATCTTTTACGTGGACTAATCGACGAACTGAGGTTCGGTTGGATAGAGCTTTGGGAAACCTAAATTGGTTGGACTTTTGGCAAAAGTTGGAATGCTGCACTCTAACTAAATCAACTTCAGACCATTGTCCAATTTTGTTGTCCTTCTCAAGATTTGCTCTTAATTTTCGTCCTCATTTTAAGTTCCAGGGAATGTGGCTCAATCATCCTAACTTTATTCAACTAGTTGATGGGTTTTGGAATGCTCTGCAATTTCATGGTTGCCCACTGTTCATACTAAGCTCTAAGTTGAGTGCTTTGAAGATTATGCTCAAGAGTTGGAATAAGACACACTTTGGGAACATTCATGCAAGAGTGAACATGGCAAGACAGGCCCTCGATATTGTTCAGGCAGAAATTAATTTGATGGGGCCTTCTGAGGATCGGTGTTTAAGGGAAGATGAAGCTCTTGCCACATTCCAGTCTGAGCTGTTCATGCAGTATACCCTACTTAGAGAAAAGTCAAGGATTAGGTGGCTAAAGGATGGGGATCGCAACACTTCCTTTCTTCATAACATGGTTAAAGTCCAGAGTCTAAACAAGTCCATTACCTCCTTATTGACAGGACAAACTACTTTGCAGGATCAAGAGTCTATTGCGGACTACATTGTGCAACACTACACAAACTTGTTTTCTAGGGATCACAACATTATTGATTCTGGGTTGGTGGAGAGGACCATCCCTCACTTGGTTACAGAAGATGAGAATTTCTCTCTAGTTCGTATTCCCTGTGACGAGGAGGTGGCACAGGTAGTTCATTCCATGGATAGTAGTAGCTCACCTGACCCGGATGGTTTTGGGGGAGAATTTTTTAAGGCTTGCTGGTCTGTGGTCTCTAGGGATGTGATTGCTGCTGTGCGTAGCTTCTTTGAGTTGGGCTTTATTCCTCCTCACTTTAATTCTAATCTCATCATTCTAATTCCAAAGAAGTTGGAAGCGGAGAGTATATCTAATTACAGGCCAATAACTTTGGCTAACTTTGTTTTTAAGGTTATCACCAAGATATTGGCGGATCGCTTGGGTCTAGTTGCCTCGAGGATTGTCTCCCCCAACCAGAGTGCTTTCATACGAGGTAGATCGATTGTCGACCCGATTACCCTTACTTCAGAGTGTTTGAATCTTCTTGATCATAAGTGCAGGTCCGGAAATATTGCAATTAAATTTGATATTGCCAAGGCCTTTGATACTATTGATTGGAGCTTCCTTCTACGGGTTCTCCGAGATTTTGGCTTTGACCTAGGGTTTGTGAACTGGATTTAAAATATCCTTGCTTCAGCTCATCTTTCCATTTCAGTCAATGGTCAATCTTGTGGCTTCTTTACCTGCTCACGAGGTGTGCGTTAGGGGGACCCCTTATCTCCTATTCTTTTCTGTCTTGTAGAGGAGGTTCTTAGTAGGGGCATTTCGCATCTCGTAACTCAGAATAATCTAGATTGCATGGCATCTCCCGGATCTTGCTCAACCCCATCTCATGTTTTCTTTGCAGACGACGTAATGGTTTTCATGCAGGCTAGCTCTCATGGCCTCCATGCTATTTCAGATTTTATGGAGGAGTATGCAGCCAATTCAGGGCAGTATGTTAACAAGGAAAAATCTCTCCTTTTTCTTGGACGGTATGCAATCTCAAGGTCTTCCACTATTCAAAACATTTTGGGTGTACAATTGGGGTCGTTGCCTTTCATGTATCTTGGGGTTCCCATCTTTCAAGGCTATCCAAAGAGTGATTTTCTGAGGCCAATTGCAGACAGGGTTCGATGTAAATTAAGTGCTTGGAAGGGAAAGATGCTCTCTCAAGCTGCTAGACTACAACTCATTGATTCAGTAATACAAGGTCTTCTAATACATAGCTTCTGTGTTTATTCTTGGCCTCGTTCACTCCTAAAGCAAGTGCAACAGTGGATTCGAAATTTCTTTTGGACAGGTGACCCTTTAAAGAAGGGAGTTGCATTGGTGGCTTGGGATCAAGTTTGTAGGCCTAAAAGCAAAGGTGGCTTGAACTTGAAAAACTTGTTTGTTTTGAATCAAGCTCTTCTTCTCAAGAGAGGGTGGGATGTGGTTTATAAATCCTCTCCATCTGCCATCGTTCTACATGAATGGTTTCTAGTGGATGGGCTGAAGCCTTGTACCTACTATAAAAAGTCGTCCGTTTGGCTTGGGCTGAAGCAGGTTTGGCAAACACTCCTTTCTAAACTTCGTTGGATTATTGGGGATGGTAAATCAATTAGACTCTGGAAAGACAATTGGATGGGTGACATTCTAAGGACAGCCTTTAATATCGACCCCTCATCTTTGGAGCATTTGGATAATAAGATTAGTGATTTTATAGTCCTCGGTAAGTGGGATCTACCTGATATCTTTGTTCAGGTTTTTCCGGAAATTGCAGATTCGCTTACTTCCCATACGCTGCCAGATGAGCCGTTAATTGACCAGGTGGTTTGGGCTGAATCTTCATCGGGTATGTTAACGTCAAATGAGGCATATAATTCCCTTCTCCCTCTTCCTCCCTCTGTGGAGTGGGGCACCATCATATGGCATCCGGCTATCCGGCCTCGTAAGAGCATTTGTACTTGTAAAATTCTCCACCGTAAAGTTTTAACTGGTGACGCTCTTCAGCGTCGCGGGGTGCACCTTTGTTCTAAATGTAGCATGTGTGGTGCGGGCGGAGAGTCTTGGGTTCACCTCTTCTGGGAGTGTAGAGTCATCTCGGACCTTTGGCAGTGGCTATTTCAAATGTTCAAGTTGGCTCCCCTCCAGCAAGCTTCTCTACCTGACCTTGTCTCTAATGCTTTTCTTTCAAGTTTTGTTAAATCACCGAGGCTTCTTTGGCGCATTGCTTTCTGCAATCTGCTTTGGTGTGTTTGGTCTGAACGGAATACAATGAGGCATGAGACAGGTTCCTTTTCTTTGGCTAACCTCGATCAAGCATTTTTTTATCTTATCACTAAAGGAGTCTGTTGGGCTAGTGTTTGCCTCCTCTAATTCCTCTTCATCTATGCCCATTTTTGAGTTGTTGAGAATTTCGCAACTAAGACCAACAGCCCCCCGGTTTATTGCTGTGTGTTGGTCACCTCCACCGCTTCCTTGGTTAAAAATAAACACTAATGGTTCATTTCGTGGACCGGAGCTTGCGGGTTTTGGGGGGATTGTTCGAGACTGTGAAGGTGGTTTCATTTATGCTTTCGCATCTAGAGTGAGAGTTTCTAGTGCCTTAGATGCTGAAGTGCTTGCATTCCTTGAGGCTATTCAGGTTGCCAAGCTAAGGGAGTGGCAATACCTTTGGATAGAGTCAGATTCTTTCGCGGTGGTAAGGTATTTTGCTAATCCTGCTCTAGTTCCTTGGAGGCTATGTATCAAGTGGTTGAATGGCATGGCAGCTGTGCGACATTTGAACATAAAGGTTACACATATCTTTCGTGAAGGAAACGTTCCGGCAGACGTGTTGGCAAACTTCGGCGCGGCACATGAGGGGAGTCATGGTTGGCATTCTCTCCCCTAGTTCTTGGTCCCTTCTTTTGGACGGGACTTCACCTCTCAAGGGGATTATAGATTCAGATGATTATTATGCATGGGCTTTGCTTGGGTGTGTCTGCATGGGAAGGGGTTGGTTCTTTTGTAGTGGAATTTTCTGGAATGTTCTATTTGTTTAGGGCTCTTGTTCATTTCTGGGTACAGCTTTGGCTTGGTCCTCTGTCCCATATGTACTTTTCTATTATTTTCAATAATATCTCGGGAAAGGATGAGGAGTTAATCACTTAGTCCTCTCCCCGCTTCATTAATATATATATATATATACGGATCCGTTCGAGAGCGGACGTCCGCAACCCAGAAAAAGTGCGAACGTCGCTGCTCCGGCCTCGATCAAGCGGCGACGGCGCGGCTTGCCGGAGGGATGCTGGGGGTCGTGCGGAGGGGTCTGCGGTCCGATGGAGTCGCCGGCGACGGTTCTGCTGTGCTGCACAGAACCTGCAACTACAGGTGAGGTGGCTGCCCAGAAACCGGCAAGCCCGACCTCCTCCGACCTCGAACTCCGCCCAGAAGAAGTCTGGGACGCCTCCGGCCTCCCTCCGGCCAGCCCGCGCCGCCGCCGCCGCCTGCTGCATCGACGTCCGCACTTTAGCGACAGTGCGGACGTCCGCCCTTGATCGGGCCTCTATATATATATATTGTTGTAAATGATAATGACTATTCATGCAATAGGTATTGCATAATGTATGTGATTGACATACTTGTAATGTGCGATTAACATACTTGTAATGTGCGATTGACATACTACTCGTAATGTATGCGATTGACATACTTGTAATGTGCGAGTGATTAGTATAGCTATTATGTATTGCCTTTTGTATACATGATGTAACCATATATAAACCTCATGGTGAGATGAATACAATAAAATACAATTTTTCCAATTCTCTACAACACGTTATCAGCACGATACTCTAACCCAAGCCCTAGCCAGAAAAAAAAAACCCTAAATTTCTTTCACCAAAAACTGCCGCAAGCTCCTAGCCCTTGCTAGCCATACCGTGCGCTGCTCCTGCAGCCCTTGAGCAGCCGTGTGCCTCCTACTGCCCCTGCATCGTCGCACGCATGCTCGTTCCTGTGCAGATCATCCTGTTTGCACGCCCCGAAACGTCTTGATAGGGACCTCAGATAAAAATCATTCCTTCATCAAAGTTGTTCGTCTCTGCCTCTTCTATCTGACCTCCAAATTTCAGCCTTATTGGAGTCGTTTTGAGACCTGTACACCATACGAAGTGGGAGCTGTTCAGAAGCGAATTTGCTCCAAATTTCAACAAGTAAGTTTTAAAGATTAAAGTTCCTGCTTTCTTATCTTTTAAATTCCTTTATTTTCTGCAGGATTTTCAATATACGAACATGAGTTCGATTATTTAATAAGAGGAATTGTGGGGATTCACGCTAAACGAACTAAGAGTGTTCGTATGAACTAAGTGTGTTCGTATGAATTAAGAGTGTTCATAATGCTCGGACTAAGAGCGTCCGTAAGCATCAAATTGTGACCATATTAAAACATTATTGTTTGGTCTAATCCAAAAGAGATTCTTGGAAATTGATTTCTTGGTAGCATAGCTCGGAAAATCTTATTCTTTTAGTTTTCATGGAAGTTTAGCTCCGAAACTAATATATATCTTCTCTTCTTATTTTTAGGATGTCGAATGAACCTAGACTCGACTTTCCCATGCTTGACTCAACAGGCTCGGATTACCACAGTTGGGTAACCGATGTTGAGAACCACCTCACTTGAAAGAGAATATTACCCATAATCCAGGCACCTAACCCGGATCGTGTGTTCGTGCGAACACCTACAAAGCATGCTCAAGCAGTTATCTTGATGCGACGTCATATGGACAAGGCACTCAGATTGGAGTATATGTCGATCAAGGATGCAAGAGAGCTATAGGTAGCGCTAGAAGAGCGCTTTGGCAATGTCCAAGATTCCCTCCTCCCTGACTTGAAGGTTCAATGGAACAATCTGCGGTTTGCTGATTTCAAGTCTGTTGCTGAATATAATTCAGAAGCTCTTTGCCTACAGTCCATGTTGAGGTTTTGTGGACAACCTGTCACAGAGCAAGAGTTAATTCAGAAAACTCTCTCCACCTTCCCCGTTTCAGCCATTGTGGTATCAAAGCAATACCGCACTGAAGTCAATGCTGGACGGATCACGAGGTTTCATCAGCTTATCAATCTCATATCTGTAGCTGAGAAACATGATAACATACTCGTGAGGAATTATAATTCAAGGCCCATTGGAACTAAGAGCGTTCATGAGGCGAATTATAATGCACCCAAAAGAGGGCGCAAGGAGCGGAACCCTAAGAATAAGGGATATGAGGACGTATGGGTCCATATAACCGCCTTAATCAGGAAGGAAACCGCAAGTTTGGTACGGATACACGTGGTGGCAATGCCACACGTGGGAGAGGGGGTCGTGGCAACCCTGGCCGTGGTGGTGGCGCTATGGCCCGTGGTGGTGGCACCAACCCTCCTAGGGAACGCCCACAACGCCCACAACGTGCACCTCAATTAAAGGGAGGCAACCACAATGATGTGTGTCATCGATGTGGATCAAGTGAGCATTGGTTCAGGCAATGCAAGGCAAGCGAGCAACTAGCTGCAAGATACAGGGCATACAGGGACCTAAGGGAGCAAGAAGTGTACCTTGCAGAAGAAGAAGAAAATGGTGGAGACGTCCATCTCACCATAGAGGACTTCAAAGCTGACGATGAAGTGCACAAGGATGCCGCATACTTTGATTAGATTAGTCCTTTTATTTTCCGAGAATTTTTGTAATGGCAATATGCCTTAGTCAATAAATGACAATTGTATTAAACCCTTTCTTATGTGGTGCACCCAATGAAATATGATGTCTAGGAAAGTCATTGAGATTAATGGTACTTAAGAGAGCCTCGCTCCACCAACATCTCTCTCTACTTTCCTGGTCATATTTGATTGGAGTTACCAAACGAATAGAGTGACTACAATGTGTCTTAGTTTGATTTTATTTTGGATTAGATTTTTTGGGACCTTTGATGTAATCATTGGCTATCTTTATTAATAAAGTATCGTATTATTATTCGATGTCATGGACATGTTTTAAATCCGAACTTTATTATTTTTCAGTATGTTTCCTGGAGAGTTGGAATGCCTTGTTGATAGTGGCACCACACATACTATATTGCGACATAGGCAACTATTTCTATGGATGACGCCTAGTTGATCTTCTGTGACTACGATGGCTGGACCATCACAATTGATTCATGGTCGAGGACCAGCTCAATTTATGTTGCCAAATGGCACAAGTATTAATGTCACCGAAGCTCTATATGCTCCTAGGGCTAGAAGGACCCTATTGAGTTTTAAAGATATAAGAGCCAATGATTTTCATGTGGAAACACATTGTGAGAATTGACAAGAGTTCCTTTGCATCACCTCTAATGACTACAGACATAAACGAGCATTAGAGAAACTTATGTGTCGATCTAGTGGGTTGTATGCAACCACTATTCAAATTATTGAATCCAACCATATCATGAGAGATGACTTATGAGATTCTGACACATATAGGCTTTGGCATGACCGTTTGGGACACCCAGGTCGTGATATGATGATCCGTATATTAAAGACTTCACACAGACATCCATTTTTCAAAACAAAAAGAAGTCAGAACCAAAATTCGATCCAAGGTAGGGTTGGCGCCGCTTACCCCTTGCGGCCCAAAAGTGGTATTGACGCCACCAATACCTCCTTGGTTCCTTTTTCTACTTCTAAAGTCAATTGTGACTTCGTGGCTCAACCAGATACTTCCCCGGTTGCTTCTAAATCCCATCTTTCGTTTTGAAAAGCCTGCTCTTTAGCAAAATTAGGATCGAGACCATCCTATGCAAAGGACACTAAGGAAAATATTCCATTCTTACAAAGAATCCAAGGTGATATTTGTGGACCTATTCAACCAACTTGCGAACCATTTAGATATTTTATGGTGTTGGTTGATGCATCGACACGATGGTCACATGTCATGCTATTGTCCACAAGAAATGCTGCATTTGCTAAACTCCTAGCACAAATCATTAAATTAAGGGCTCACCACCCTGATCATCCCATTAAGTCAATTCGTCTTGACAATGCTGGAGAGTTTACATCAAAAACGTTTGATGACTATTGCATGTCCATTGGGATTGAGGTTGAACACCCTGTTCCTCATGTTCACACCCAAAATGGTCTCGCAGAAGCTGCTATTAAAAGACTTCAAATGGTCGCTAGAGCATTGGTTATGCGCACCAATATCCCTGTTTCTGCTTGGGGCTATGCAATATTGCATGCAGCTGTGCTCATTCGTCTGAGGCCTACTGCCACTCAACCCTTTTCTGCGTCCCAGATGGTTACTGGATATGAGCCTGATGTCTCACACTTACGCATATTTGGGTGCACAGTTTATGTGCCAATTGCGCCGCCACAGCGCACCAAAATGGGTCCTCAAAGACGATTAGGCATTTATGTTTGATATGACTCTCCAACCATTATTCGCTACTTAGAACCTTGACAGGCGATCTATTTACCGCTAGATTTGCGGATTGTCACTTTGATGAGACAGTCTTCCCATCGTTAGGGGGAGATAGGAACAATAATGTTCAACAGGAACGACAGGAATTGTCGTGGTCTGTCCCCACTTTGTCTCATCTTGATCCCCTAACCGCACAGTTTGAAATTGAAGTGCGAGAATTCTTGATCTTCAGAACGTAGCAGACTCTATGCCTGATGCGTTTTCTGATATCGTAAAAGTGACAAGATCATATATACCTGCTGCAAACGTGTCTGCAAAGATTGATGTCCCTAAAAATCATGGACATGGCGCCACCCCTAGGGGTATTGGGCATGGCGCCGCCACCACTAATAGTGATGGCAATGTGGCTCAGGCCGAGCTCCCAGCAAGGAAACGTGGGAGGCCCAAAGGTTCGATGGATTCTCGCCCGAGAAAGAAAGCGAGTTTGGCACAGAAAGATCCATTAATCATCAACATAAATAACCCGTCTCATAAAGATATTCCGGATTATGGTTATGTCAAAGAGACATCATTGGGGGACGCTCCAATGTTAGAACCAATTCCAGGGAATAGGGAGATCTCCATGAATTACACTAGTGTACATGAGACGTTGAATCGAGATTCTATTATCCTTGATGATGTGTTTGCATATTCTATTGCTCAAGGAATTATAGAACACAATGATATCGAACCTCGCTCCATTGAAGAATGTCAACGAAGAGCAGACTGGCCAAAATGGAAAGATGCGATCCAGGTTGAATTGGATTCACTAACAAAGAGACACGTAGTTGGGCCTATAACGCTGACACCCCCAAGTATAAAGCCTGTTGGCCATAAATGGGTCTTTGTTAGAAAGCGTAATGAGAAAAATGAGGTTGTTAGATACAAAACCCGCCTTGTGGCGCAAGGTTTCTCACAACGCCCTGGAATCGACTACGAGGAGACATATTCTCCCATAATGGAAGTTATAACGTTCCGCTAACTTGTCAGTTTGGTAGTTTCCGAAAAACTTGACATGCAGCTTATGGAAGTGGTTACAGCATATCTATATGGGGATCTAGATTCAGAGATATATATGAAGGTTCCAGATGGACTTCAATTACCCAAGTCAAGTGGCTCTAAACCACGGAGCGCGTTTTCAATAAGATTGAGACGCTTGCTATATGGATTGAAACAATCCGGATGGATGTGGTATAACCGTCTAAGTGACTACTTGATTGGGAAGGGATATGAGAACAATGAAATATGCCCATGCATGTTTATAAAAACGACAAGTTCCGGATTTGCAATTATAGCAGTTTATGTCGATGACATGAACCTAATTGGAACTCTAGATGAGTTAAAGGAAACTGCTAAGTACTTGAAATCCGAATTTGAGATGAAAGATCTTGGGAAAACACGGTTTTGCCTCGGACTAGAACTCGAGCACTGTAGTGATGGGATTATGATCCATCAGTCAGCATATACTCAAAAATTATTAAGGCGTTTTAATGAAGATAAAGCAAAGCCTGTGAGTACTCCCATGATCGGTCGTAGTCTTGAGCCTGAAAAAGATTCGTTTCGTCCAAGGGATGAGGACGAAGACTTATTAGAGGCTGAAGTGCCCTATCTAAGTGCAATAGGCGCATTATGTACTTAGCTCAATGCACAAGACCGGACATCTCATTCGCAGTGAACTTGTTAGCTCGACACAGTTCTGAGCCAACACGCCGCCATTGGATTGGCATAAAGACAATCTTTCGATACATGAGAGGTACAATTGATATGGGCTTGTTCTATCCCTACAGAGAGAAAAGAAATAACGGAAGTGTGGGATCGGACTCCACAAGGCAAAACGCCACCTTCCGTGCTCCTCCTCCCCTCCATCAAAATGACAACGATGTCTTGATGGGTTTTGCTGATGCAGGGTATCTCTCTGACCCTCACAAATGTCGCTCCCAAATGGGTTATGTCTTTACCATGGGAAGCACTGTGATATCTTGGAGGTCTACAAAGCAGATCCTTGTTGCTACTTCCTCAAATCATGCAGAGATTATCGCTCTACATGAAGCCGTGCGAGAATGCATATGGCTAAGGTCTGTAGTTAGACACATTCGAGGAACTTGTGGTTTGAAGTCTACCACAGATGAACCTACATGCATTTATGAAGATAATGCAGCTTGTATTGAGCAAATGGCGTTAGGTTTCATCAAGGGCGACAACACCAAGCATATATCGCCTAAGTTCTTTTACAATCAGCAACAACAAACACTTCTAATATTGAAGTGAATCAAATCCGTTCAGAGGATAATGTAGCGGATTTGTTTACCAAGTCGTTACCTAAATCCACCTTCGAGAAACATGTGAAGAGCATCGGATTAAGAAAGTTATCAGAACTCCCATAATTGTAGAAATCAGGGGGAGACCTTGACATCAGGGGGAGGTATGATGTCTACATGTTCAATCTCGAAGAGTGAATGACGTGTTGTGCTCTTTTTGCCCTTCGACCAGGGTTATTTTTGTCCCACAGGGTTTTTGTTACTTGGCAAGGTTTTTAGTGAGGCAACGATCAAAGCGTCATCACTGAGTTTGAGAGGCACAAGGGGGACTGTTGAAGGATGTCGACTACTCCACATTCACGCGCGTTGTGCTCTTTTTCTCCTTCGACCAAGATTGTTTTTTCCCACAGGGTTTTTATTACTTGGCAAGGTTTTTGACGAGGGAACTTAGAAGCGCATAGCAGAGGCAACACTATTGACATGGAATATCCAAGGGGGAGTGTTGTAAATGATAATGACTATTCATGCAATAGGTATTGCTTAATGTATGCGATTGACATACTTGTAATGTGCGATTGACATACTCGTAATGTATGTGATTGACATACTTGTAATGTGCGAGTGATTAGTATAGCTATTATGTATTGCCTTTTGTATACATGATGTAACCCTATATAAACCTCATGGTGAGATGAATACAATACAATACAATTTTTCCAATTCTCTACAACATATATGACCACACTTTGTTGGTAATATAGATATGACCACACCTTTTTGGTGTGCTAACTGCGGATACAATGGGAAATGGGACCATGTAGTTGCATTAACCGGATACAACATCAGAGATAAGAGTTTCTCTTACCTTCATTTCAAGAATTCGTGGTCCAACAAATGGGGTGAATGTGGTTATGCAAAAATTCATTTGCCGATCAATCAAGAAGCAGAAGACCTCTCCTATTTTGATCGAACAAGAAACGTATATGTTTCACTCGAAAAGGAAATGCCTAATGGGGTGGCTAGAATTGAACGTGCAACATGGGTTCTCGACCTTAAATGAGCAACACTCTAAATAGACAAATGTTTCATAACTTGAAAGAGCAACAACCTTGACTTGGTCATGTAATCATCAATAACACATTGCCACATGTTTAACTCTTGGATAGTCTTCCCCACAAAACATCTACATGTCTTAAATTATCTGTGAAAAAAAATGAGATCTTACAGTAAATTTGCGTAGTGGAGTTTGTTAGGAAATTAATCCCCCGTCACGCAAGTACTATTAGTAAAGATAGAAAGAAGAAATAAGCAAGCCAAGAAGATAACAAGATTCAACGAGGTTCGGCCAATATCCTTGCCTACATTCTCGGAGAGTTTCACCTTCACTAATAAGAGATTTACACAAGTACAAGATTACACTGCTCAAATTTATGCACAACTCGAGCACTCAAGTTTATACCCAACCCGAGCCCTTGCATCTAACCGGATACCCCTTGTACACCCTCTCTCAACCTAGAAGATTACTCTACCCCAAGAGCTATACACACTCTTGAACACAACTCACTTTGCTTCTATACACGAAGACCCTTAGAGTTTCTCTTAACCTCTCCTTACTTGCCTCCACACAAGTTTGCTCTTGCCTTTTTCAAATGACTTACCATGCTGCCAATTTATAGGCAGCTATCATACATGTGAAAAGGCAAAGCCTTTTTCTTCCTTCCTATTGCAGATTGCAGCAGCCACCTCCATCTTCAAAGATTGCTGCCAACATACATGTGCAGCACCTATTCAAGTTGCAGCAGCAACCACCTCTATTTTTCAAATATTGCTGCCACCTCCAAGCTATGCGTATAGGTTTGTTTCTTGCCTTTCAAACTTTGCAGCACCAACTTTGAATTACTCCAACCTTCAAAGTCTTGCTGCCATCTTCATCTTCAACATTTGTTGCACCAAATTCAACAATTGTTTGCTGCATCATGTTCTAGTTGCATGTGAATGAACACCCAAGTCAATACTTGCTGCATCACACTCTCCTCCAAGGAGGGACTAACCTAACAGAGTTTTCTTGCGGGCTTCAGGCTTCAGAACAGAGTCTCATATATGGTGTAAAGATTGGAAAGGCATTACAGAACAGAGATCAAATAAATACAAAAATAATAAATAAAGTATAACCATATCAGTCACCTTCTGATGTCTTCTCTGATAACCGGTTCTCAATTTTCCAAAGGCTTCTGCAAACAAAAGGGACAACCACACTACCAAAAACTCAATCCAGGCTAGCTGCAAAAAGTTTTATACCAAGAATCAAACCAATGTAAAGACACCAAAAGATGAATATCAAGTACAAAGAAAATTGCACCATCTCGAGTGATGCAAAAACACCAGAAGAGAAAAACGAACCCTTGTCTTATGACAGATGACGAACATCAAAGTTGGTTTACGTGGACTAACCAATCACATCATCACCTGTCAGCAAATTCAAGAATAAAGTTCAATATGCCAATCTGAAGAAATTGGGGGCTAATACAAAATATAGGGAGAAAATACCTGGATCACAGTCTTTAGGATAGGCTTATTTGCAGCTTGCTCACAGCCAATATCATGGCACCACCTAAATACAAATTGCCAGAAAGATTTACTCAAACGGAGAATGAAAGATACAAAAGCAAAAAGCTATTACTATCAGAAGTTCAGAACCCTGATACAACAAATAATACATATCGCCAAACTCACATCTTAATGAGCACTATATCTGAAACAGAAATGGCAAAGAGGACACTCTGCTTTTCAAATGCTGCATAACAAACAACCATATAATAAACAGCAAGGTATTATATTTTCTTCCAGCATTTGCCTCAACCCTAAGATCTGAATTTAAACGTTTGCATGTCACCTTGTCAGGGAGTTCCATGATATATGTACATCAATAAACATAATTCCCCAATTGAGTAGATGATTGGGACAAGGGTGTGATATCACTCAAGGGGATTCACCATGTTCTAGGGCGGACGTCCCAGCTGCCCCAAAAGTGCGGATTTCAATGCTTCTGCAGCAATCAAGCACCGACGGCGGCGTGAATCTTGCCGGATGGAGGCCAGAGGCATCCCAGATTGCTTCTGGGCAGTGATCGAGGTCGAAGGTTCTGGGCAGCGAGCTCACCTAAAACTACAAGGTTTTGGGCAGCGACTGCAAACTGGTAGCCGGCGAGTCCACTAGCCAGAAGAAGGTCAAGATTGACCCCTGGCCTCCGTCCAGCAAGTCCCGTCGCGCCGTCGCCGCTTGAATGGAGCAAAAGCATCGAAGTCCACACTTTTGGGGCAGTGCGGACGTCCGCTTCTGATCCTCTATATGTATGTATGTATGTATGTATGTATGTATGTATATTATATATAAAGTAACTTACGACTTTCCTTCGGTTATTAGGGGGCAGTGGGATGCAGAAAATCATACACAGAATGCATGCAAAAATTTTTTTTTTTTTTTCAGCAATGAGTCCATACTTAGGGGCTAATGAACAGGAGCTAGTTATAATAAAAAGCTTCTCACATTATCATAAATCAAATTTGATGAAAAGTAAAAGCAGGAGTCAAAATCACCTCTCCTTGTTCTCTCCCATCTGTAACTTCCAAATCTATTAGATGAGTACAAGGCTCAATACCAGCACATTTTGCCAACCAAATACCTTTTCTTGTTTCAGGCATGTCTCTTCGTAGTACTGATCACTAAAAGAAAAACATCACATTGAGCACTATGAGAACTTGCATTCCTCTAAAAGCATCCATCTTCCTGAAGTTGGTGGCAAACAAATTATATATTGTGCTTTTTCCTGGCCAGATCAGAGACAGAGAGAGAATAAAAAACTTTATCATGTCATATGCCCATAAGCAACTATTACCGATGCAGAATCTGTGTGGGAAAAAAATGCAGGAAGTGAAAACACTAATTTCTTCTCAAAGTATAAATAAGGGAGATACTGTGAAACAAGGGTTTGTCGGTAGATTCAAGGATTTTAAGGGCAGTGGAATCCGATTGTTCAAGGAACAGTAAGGATTTGATGAAGAAAAAAAATGGTTAGGGAATCAAGAAAGTAACGGGATAAAACTACTAGCATCACACAGTAGGGTTTGTAGGCATCACACCTAGGGTTAGGTGGCATGCATCACACAAACCCACAGAGAACCAAAGCTTTCAATTTTATTAATTGAAATCTGAACCGAAAAGACAAACTATTAAAGTTATGTGAACTACAAACTGGTTGCCAATCAATGGTAACAGGCAAATCAAATGAATATAATGTTAGCCAGGCAAAGTTCTTAGATCAAGATGATAATAATCCGGCCAATTTTCAATTGTGAATGCCTTAATAAGAATTATTCTTTAACGAAGGAGAATCATGACAATTCTAAATGTCATGATTCTCCAATATCAAGAGATGAAATAAGCAATCTTTAAGGTAACAAAACAAAACTCTGGAATTTGATTTAAAAACCAAAATCAGATCAAATCAATAATCTGGAAAATCTGATGATTCTCCAATCTCAGGAGAAGAAAGAAGCAAACTATTAAGGTAACAAAACAAAGTTCTGGAATTCGACACCTGGACACTAACTTGACAACAATTAACGCCGTACCCCTTGGTCCATTTTTGTTCAGATCATCATCATTAACAAAATCATCATTAACAAGACAAATCGTGAAATTAATCCATAACTTGCTAAAGCTCTTTAGCAGAGCTTCATTTTGTGGGGATTAGCTTCCTTGGAATAGAAATTGATTCCAGAAGAATCGAAGGAAGAACCCAGAAAAACCCAGTCCAAGTCACAACATTTTAGCATCCAATTACCACCCATGTTGATTTCATAGGAGACACTTAAATTAATTAAGGATCTCCCCGTATTTCTCTTGCTTTTGATACTTTTTTCTTTATTCATGACATTGTGCCAAAATTGTAAACTATGAGAGTGACCAAGTACGTCGTAAAAAATAAAAAATAAACCCCAATTGATAGTGGTCGTACCAGCTATTTGTTTGACATACAGGCAAAACATGTTGCCATATTTTGCAATACAAAAATGATTCAAATCAATATAAACAACAGACATCAATATCATTTTTTTTTTTTGATATACAGGCAAAACATGTTGCCAAATCTTGCAATACAAAATGATTCAAATAAAAAACAAATTAAATAAAAAAAAATAAAAAAAGAAACAGACATCAATATCATAAACTTAAAGATCCGTGGGTAAAACCAAAGCTAAAACACCTAGACTGTAAATGCAATTTAATGGGGCTTCATCACAACAAAGAGCCCCCTCTATGCGGCACTAACTCAAAAATTGATGCCTTCAAAACTATTACTGTTACATTCTTGTAACAGTATGCAAACAGGATCACAGATCTGATGTACGTAGATAATATGTGGGTAGCATCCTTACATAAATTCCCAGAATACCACATCGTAAAACAGAAGATATTATATATTCACCAGAGCCGAACTATTCTTGTTTTGAAGGACTAGAGTATTCAGATTCCGTCACTCCCGACGAGGCAGTAGTTGACATGGAACTGCTAGCATTTGCTCCATTGCTTATGCCTTTTGATGCTACTGCAGGGTTTCTTTGAGGATTGTTATCTGCAGCAGCTGCTGCCCCTTCATCTGCTAATCTCTTCATCATGTTCATGATAGTTGGCACCAACTTGGTGGACAAAGAGAGAAGTCCCGGAAGCTGTAGCCACATTAGCTAACCATTATTAGTGCAACTCTAGTAAAACCTTTTACAATTTCTCATATTTGAGAACCTATAACCCGAGTCCATACTCAAACAATTAACTAAATATCATTAAGCCACCTATTACAGTGTAACTACTTCAGCATGACAAACTGGCCCAAACACTCTTCAAAGTTCAAATTATATGACAAATTAAAACTTTCAATACTACATTGGGAAACAACTCTTTCATAACTGATTTTTGTTGCTACTCTAGAGCTATATAAGTGACTAGCACTCTCATAATCCAACTATAATTTTCTTCTTTCTAAGACATTTCCACTCTAAAGGTGTAATTTTGTATATTTACTTATTTAGATAGCTTAGGATAGACCAAAACTGAATATCTAACTTCTATTTTGAAACCATCATGTAAGCAAATCAAATAGATTAGGTAGGACGAGAACAATAAACAATTAGAACAAAGTTTGGCACTCACAGCGCCATTGCGGAATTCAGCCGAGATGTCTAGCTGCACCCATAGTGCTTTAAGGAGTAAAAAGCCAACAAAGATGACCAGCAGATACAAAGGATTTCTGCCATTAAGGTACAAAAATAGATAAGTATAGATAAACACCAACAACTTCCTCTATACTTCGTACAAGAAAAGTATATACCTTAAGAGTGTCATGAATTCATTAAATCCGAGGACAACCAAGGCAAGAATAGCCCAAGGAGGTGGTAGCCAATTGTTATTACGCTTGTTGGCTTCCTGAAAAGTAAAACAGCATGTGGAATGAACTAGGCATGAGTATCAGTAGATAATTAAGGGAATCTTAATCTAATGAAGACAGATTTAATAAGGATATTCATACGATAACCATTTCAATGTGATCATCTCAACCATGATATACAAAACCTATATTCTGATAAATGCAATAAACAGTAATCATTTACGCACAGCGATAGCAACACTGGATGCATCAACTCGCCAAAGCAGCTAAAAATATACTAGAAAGTCTCAGTCAACAAACAGGATTCTGTACACAAGTCTTCTGGGAGAAACTTTACCCTTACAGTACATATTAAACAAAATCTAGCAACATAGCAACACATGAGATGAGATGAGATGAGATGTGAGAGAGAGAGAGAGAGAGAGAGAGAGAGAGATGATTGATTATACCTGGGCAGCAATAGCCTGAGAAACACTGTACTCAGTCTCTGACTTGAATTGCTTCCACAAAGATTTGCACTGTACAGGTGTGATCAATGTCTTTGATGATGAAACCTGTATAGAAAGGGGGAAGTTACAAAAGCTACTTAGTGCTTAGATATGAATAATAGGCTACCAGTGGAACAACAGAATGAGCCCATGACAAACAGAGGAAGGTGTATGTAGATATACACCTAACTCTACCACAAGCAGCAAAGATCACATAAACTAATTTCCACATCAAGTTCATATTGGTGTAACCTCTGATTCCTGAGCAACCTATTTTTAAACAGATATATGTAGGTATGTTGTGTTGTTTTTAAGTGCATTGCATGATACGCAGTTCATTAAGGTTTGAAATAACTAGGACTTTCCAAAGGACCAAACACTGCCATTCATATAAAGATTCCACAGAAGAAAAGTCACCTCTTGCCAAGTGCTAGAGGCCAATGGGTCAACCGTTGTGATACTCTTATCTTTGGGAGCAGCATTTCTGCCATCCACCAAGGCAAGAGATAAAGTTTTCTCAATATTATCAGCATCACCATCATCCAACCGAATTGCAGCCATAACAGAAAGCAATTTCAGGGACTGAAAAAGTGAAGAATATAGTTAACAATGCTTCATGTCAAATGCCCACAGTGAAGTAGTAACATAATGTTATAATATTGAATTTTTTTGCCATACTGCAGAACGAGCAGTCTTGGTAATTGCTCTGATGTCTTCCTTCCCAGTCCATACACGTGGCATCGAATCAGAGTCGTGGCTAAATAGCGTTGCAAACCTGTAGGCAATTTAAATAATCTGAATTATGGCAAAAGTGTTCAAAATTTTTGGAAAGTTAAAATCCAATTGAACAAAATACGATCATATATCAGTATTTGACCATTTCCTACCTGTCCTTCATACGGATCAAAACCCTTCCAGCCTCTTCCTTTGTTTTTGCTTCCACTACACCTCTTGAATATGCCTCTAGACTTGCAAGAATTTTATCCTTGGTTTGTTTATCCATATCAAAACCAGAAAGTGCACTAGAGAACCCAGAGACAGCTGATTCAGTCTCGCGCTTGAAAAGTTTCCTTATTGCAGGCCAAGTCTCACTATTAGCTCCATCAAGTAGCGCTTCCACGGGTCCAGATAGGGCCTCCTTCAATTTTGCCTGCAAATAAGGTTACAACTTCAGCCAGGTTTGCAGGACAATTTAGTCAACAATAAACATAAAGAGACTTGGAATCATTGAGGAAACGTTTCTCCAAACTACATTCTATCCACTACAATGTAACCAACCAACCAACCACCACAAAAAGTAGCATATACACACTACTAGCAGTCAAATTCTTGCTTAGGTTTAGAATTATCACTCACACCAATAATTTCACAAGAGGAACTGTACAAAATATGCCATTATACCTCATAAAGGGTCGTAATTTCGGATAGCTTAGCATCACGAACTGAAGCAATGTGAGCATCTATATCACGTTTAAGTTTATCTCTTACTTTATATGTGTCCCAATCTGCTTGTTGGATAACAGCATCTGCAAAAGCAATGTGTTCTATTACATATATGTTCAAAAATGGAAAAAAAATATATTATGAAAAAAAAAATCATGAATGAAACTAATTTAAAGAATCTGTTATGTGCCTCGCCCTTAGAACACATTGATTCATAGAAGGCTACTTTCACTCAACTTGTCCTTAACATGCGCCTCAAGACTCTTAAGGAGTGATACAATAATAGTTGTCAGATTGTCTTGAGACTTGTGTATTCTTTGCATCATGGATTCAAAGGCTTCTCTCGTATTGTATCCTATACTTTAGTTTTCTATTTTTGCTAATGGCATTCTCAAACCATACCTGCACATCCTTCATCAAATTGAGCCATGAAAGATTCACTGCAATTATGTGCAGCCACAGAAAAACCCTGCCCGCCATCCAAGGCCTTATCAAATGCTTCCTTGAACTTATCCAGAGTACCAGATCTTAAGTGTCCCAGCAAAGCTTGGAATGCAGGTTGGACATGCTAGGAAAACAGGCAAAGAATCAGAAAAAGAAGAAGAAAGATATAAAAAGCAAATTGATAATTAAAATTCAGCGACTTGATGATATCAAAAAGGGACACGATATGTAAAATCAATTTGGCAACTTTGCTGCACTATTAAGGCCTCCCTGTAGAATGTGAATGTATTCAATTATTTGACATGCAGGTTGGACATGCTAGGAAAACAGGCAAAGAATCAGAAAAAGAAGAAGAAAGATATAAAAAGCAAATTGATAATTAAAATTCAGCGACTTGATGATATCAAAAAGGGACACGATATGTAAAATCAATTTGGCAACTTTGCTGCACTATTAAGGCCTCCCTGTAGAATGTGAATGTATTCAATTATTTGACATGCATAGCGGGTTTAAGGATGAGATAAGACAGAAATAACCACAATCAACCTAACTGTGAACATAACTTGATCTTTAATTGCTATATGGAAATTATTTCTAAAAGTCCAAACTGCAAAATCACGGCAAATTGCTCTGTCTCAGCCATCTGAAGCACAAGGAAAGATGGAGGGATCCTAGAGAAAAGGGGGGGGGGGGGGGTGGGTGTTTGTGTGAGAGAGAGAGAGATTAATTACTTGAAGCAATTTTTCTTCAAGCTGCTTGCGCTTCCCAGATCTGACACCTTCATCAAAGTATGTAGCTTCTTCATCATACCTAATTGTAAAAGTAACCAAGTTAACAAATGAAACACAAAGAACTATTCAACCATACAAGTCAAAAGGTATACTTGTAGACAATAGATACCATAAACCTCAATTTCCTCAAATCAATTGAAAGCAATTGGCAAACAATGCTTGATGTTAAATTTTCAAATCCCACCAATTGTCCTTCTTTAAATAAAAGTCTTAAAAGAAATCAATTACCATGTAAAGGATAGAATGGTAAATAAAATGAACAATGAAGTACAAAGAAAAACGCAGAAAAACAAAAGAGTGTTGACGTAAACATGGCTGTTATAACTGCTCTCCACTTTTTCTTTTTTGAACTTATCTTAACTGTTAGTCTGCCAATGCAGTTTTTCTTTTGAGCTGCACTCTGAAGATCAACTTTATAAAAAATAAACTATAACCAAAAGAAATCCAAACGAAAGTAGATCTACACGGAAAAAAGAGTCAATTCACACAAGTTTGAACTTCTTAAGAGGGTACTTATGTCCTAAAAGAGTTGAGTTTCACCAAAAATCTAAAGATAAATGACATATCAGCTAATCCCCATTTGTCCTTTTCCCCTTTTTTCTTCTTTTATTGAGATAGTTTCCCCTTTCCATTATAACCATCTGTGAGCAGCATTTCCATCTTTTGTCAAGGTCGTAGCTATATACCAAATTATGAATAACATGTACTACACTAGATAGCCACCATTCCAAGGGGGCTGTTGGAAAGAAAACAATGCTAAACTATCAGAAGTATAAAACTCCTATGAATGAACGTGAACTGTATATATATCACCAAAATGCATAATAAGCAGTTAGGAGGATCTTCACAAGTTAATTTAAAGAGCTCATCTCTCACCAGATCAAACCATGTCCTGTAGCTTTAACATTCTGAAATCAAGATGATAGATACTTACCCTGATAAACACGTATCAATGATTGAACTGAGCTTCTTCCCAAAGCCAGGAATAGGGCCCAATTGAACGTCCTGCTCAAACTGACTCCACTCCTGTGATAATGACGAAATTTAAGGCCCACTGAAGTTAAATTGTCAACTAGATTTTGTCATTTTGAGATGGCAATTTGGAGATATATGAAAAACGTACCTCATTTCCTACAAAAGCAGCATGCTTCTCGTTGGCAATCTCTTCACAACGTACAGTTGCCACCATGACCTACAAGGGATGATAATGGATTGACTTATTTGAAATAATACACATATGACATGAATGGCACAAGTAAAATATATTATGTTCAGAGTTACCTTGTGGGCAGGAAGATCAAGATCTCTGTTTTCTTTGATGACTCTCCATATCTGCTGTGCACTAAAAGAAAACCCTGAAGCAGGAACTACCCCCCGTCTATCTCCAGCAAGTCCACCAGGGGCAATGGAATGAAAGAATTTCTGCCTCAAGCTAGCGACCTTAATTTATAATCATAAGTTCCAAAAAAAATAATAATAATAAAGAGTTAGAATTTCTGAGAAATTCAAACAAAAAACCAAAAGTTAGCTGAAGACAAATCCTGCACAAGATGCCTTTTATGCTCTGCCATTCTAAAATGAAAATAAGATTGCTGTTGACAGAGGTAAAAAAAAAAAACCGGGGGGGGGGGGGGGGGGGGGGGGGGTGGACAGATAGAGACAGAGAGAGGTGAAAGAAAACCTAGGCAAAGTTATGAAAGGTAGGTACATACACAGATATCGAAATAGGCTATTTGTATCCTACAAGCAAAGGGTTAATCTGAACTAGTGAAGAAGGCCATGACAGAAAAATAGAAAAAAATCTTCATGGTGTCCCCATATAAACACGAACAAATGCATACCTGCTCTTTAAATTGCTCTTCTTTTTCTTCATAACTTGAAAGAGCAACAACCTCGACCTGGTCATGTAATCATCAATAGCACAGTCACATGTTTAACTTTTGAATAGTCTTCCCAGCAAAATATCTACATGTCTTAACTTATTTGTGAAAGAAGTGAGATCTTACATTAAAAAATTCGCTTAGTGGAGTATCCTTGTGGGCTTCAGGCTTCGGAACAGAGTCCCATATCTGGAGTAAAGGTTGGAGAGGCGTTAGAGAACAAACAAAATACGAAAATAATAAATAAAGTAGGACCAAATCAGTCACCTTCTGAATGTCTTCTCTAAGAACTGGTTCTAAATTCTCTAAAGGTGTCTGCAAACAAAAGGTTTAAGCAAACTATCAAAAACTCAACCCAGGCTGCAAAAAGCTTTATACCAGGAAAACCAGTGTAAAAGACACCAAAAGATGAGTATCAAGTACAAAGAAAATTGCGCCATGTCAAGTAATGCAAAAACACCAGAAGAGAAAAACGAACCCTTGTCTTATCACGGATGACGAACATCAGAGTTGTTTTACGTGGACTAAACAATCGCATCATCACCTGTTAGCAAATTCAAGCATAAAGTTCAATAAACCAGTCTGAAGAAATTTGGGGCTACTTCTTACATATAAAATGTAGGGAGAAAATACCTGGAACACAGTCTTTAGGAGAGGCTTATTTGCGGCTTGCTCACGGCCAATATCATGGCACCACCTAAATAAAAATTGCTAGAGATTTACTCATACGGAGAATGCAAGATACAAATCCAAAGCATTATTACTAATGAAACATATGAACAAGGAATACATATCGCCAGAAACTATTTAGGGAAAATAAAACTCACATGTTAATGAGAACTATATCTGAAACAGCAAGGGCAAAGAGGGCACTCTGCTTCTCGAATGCCGTATCATCCTATAAACAAACAACCAAGTAATAAGCAGCAAGATATTATCTTTTCTTCCAGCACCTGCCTTAACCCTAAGATCTGATTTTAGAGTTCTTAGATCTAAATCAAAAGGGTTGAATCATACCCCAAATTTCCACTTAAACATAACCTTGAAAACCTTGATAGAATCATGCATTTCAGAAAAATGTAAAAAGACAGTGAATAAAGACAAAGATCATTGGATAATCCGCGTAATGTAATCTTATAATTTCTATTGTTACGTAACATCTTAAGAATTTTTTTAACAAAAATCATTGTGTGATTTAAAATTACTCGATATGGAAAATTTTACATGTCACCTGTCAGGGAATTCCATAATATATGGGCATCATTAAACATAATTCCCCAATTGAATGGATGATTGGGACAAGGGTGTGATAACACTCCAGGGGATTCACCATTTTGTGTGTGTGTGTGTGTGTGTGTGTGTGTAAATTCACACACATATATAAAGTAACTTTCTACATTCCTTGGGCTATTAGGGGGCAGTGGGGCAGAAGACCAGACACAGAATGCATGCAACATGTAAATTTTTTTTCCAGCAGTGAATTCATATGTAGGGGTAATGAACAGGATCAAGTATGACAAAAAGCTATGATATGGAATTTGATGAAAACTAAAAGCAGGCGTCGAAATCACCTCTCCTCGTTCTCTCCCATCTGTACCCTCCAAATCCATTACAAGAGTACAAGGCTCAATACCAGCACATTTTGCCAACCAAATACCTTTTGTTGTCTGAGACCTGGAAAAAATAGTATAAAAATTAAACACGTCTCTTCGTAAACTGATCACTACTATAAAAACATAACATTGAGCATTATGCGAACTTGCCTTCCTCTAAAAGCATCCATCTCCTTGAAGTTGGTAGCAAACAAATTATTTAGTAGTGTGCTCTTTCCTGGCCAGATCAGAGAAAGAGACAACAGACAGAGAGAGTGAGAAACTTCAATGTATTATATCCTCATGGGCTTAATAAGCTATTATTACTGATGCATCTGTACAATTAAAAAAAATTATTAAAAAAAAAAAATTTAAAAAGAAAAAAAAAGGAAGAAAGGAAGAGACAACACTATGGAATAGGCACTGTAGGGCAGAATGGAGAAAGATGCTTAAGATATATAGATATGATAGCATGCCTTGTAAACCTTTCTCCATCTCATTAAAATTTCTTATTCATAAAGAGTTTTATTTAAGGCTCTAACGCATCTCATCATACGTAAAATTCAACCAAAATGTACTTTGAAGAATGAAAAACTAACAAGCCTGAAGACATGAGAATACATACCACTACTTTGAGGGCCCATAATGGAGACTACTGCATAGGAGAGTCCACATTCTCCCAATTTCACCTCCTTTATAAACTGTTCGATTCCAGTGTCATTGAATGATCCGTCTCCATCAATAAGCTGAGTAGAGCAGCACTGCTCACTCTTTGCTGGACAAGAAAGTATCATATGTTAGAGAAGGCACAAAAACAATGGATTCAAAAAGCACATCATGTGCCATAGAATCTTAACAAGAAGTTCACTTAGCACATGAACAGATTACGTTAGTTTATTCACATCATCATATTTGGTATTTAATAAAAAGCTGAAATCTTGAAAACCCATCATTTTCTCATCGACTTCAATAAAAAGACACCAAACACCTCATCATCTAAATGCTCTACAGAAACATCTTCAACACCAAGACAAAATTGCAAAAGGAAAACAAATGTGAAAAAAAAAAAACTCCCATTGATATTCAGCACCAAGTACGTTGCAAAATACACTTAACAAGCCATCAAATCGCCGGAACTATTTACATTTGGTGTTGGGTTTCCACAACTAACCTGAACTAACCCAAACAATCTTATCACCCTCCCGAAAGCCATCGATTCATCCCATAGTCTCAAGCTAAACATCAATGGCACTTCTCCCATTTGTTTTCTTTTGAATATTTCAATCCTAAATCTAAAGCAAACAGCTTTAACCTAAAATCTCCAACCCCCAAAATTAACATCAAACTGAGCCAAATAAATGCCATGATCATCACAGTCAATAAAATTCAATGAACAGTTACACACAAAACCCGTTTCCGCATTGCCGCCGTTAGTGTCGTCATCAATCTCAAGTTTCGAAATTGATGGCAACATCAGGTACGTAACGCAACAAAAAAAAAAAAAAAAAAAAAACCGAAAATCAAAACAAGAACATATATAAAAACGTAATGGTGTTAATATTTATTATATGAATCTGATGAATCAGAGGAATGAGGAAAGTACCCATATTTTTGTGGGGGAGATTGAATTCCCAGAGCTTGGAAATGCGTGAGGAGAAGAAGAGAGATCGGTTTAGAGAGGGAGAGAGAGAGAGAAGAAAGAAGAGACCGATCTCAAAGGAGAGAGATTGATCTTTGATCTTCCTTTTTTATTCTTTTTGTTCTTAAAAAGTGGGCGTGACTGTCTTTCTTGCTCCCTTTATTTTACTTTTTGGTTTCGGGAAATCATTTTCTTTTAATAGGTAAAAAAGGAATTTTTTTTTTTTTACCACGTTTTTTACCCTCACTTTCTTCTCTAAACTCAGTTCCTTTTTTGCATTACATCAATTTCTACAAAAGAAAACTATTTGCTATGACACATTTTACTCTCATTTTTGTATCTATGTGTTTTTTTTATTATTATTATTACATTAACAATACCTAATATTTCATGAATTGATTTTACGACTTTCCATTAACAAATAAAAAACTTATGTTACTAGATAAAAAAATATTTGACACATTTTAGTTTATGTTTTTATTTTATATTTTGTTAAGTATGTTTTTATTTTTTTGATGAAGATATATATGGCCTCATTTAGGGTTTAAATTCATGGTTTTGCACTCCCTCCATTAGATTTCCAAGTCTCTGACTAAAGCAACAGCCAAAATCAAAATCCTTTATCTGTAAATAAATATGGATGACTAATACACGATAAGCATAAATTTTGAAAATATTAGAAATATCTAATTTCAAATTATTTACTACTTTTGGTTTTGGCATATACAATTTAAAATTATTTATTACTTTTGATTTTGGATTATACAAAGCTTAGATAGATGTCACTAAACGAAGAAGAAGGTATTAGGAAAAAAAGAAATTTCATTGCCACTTTTTATGAACAAATTCTAGTTTGATTTGCTGCAAATTGAACGTAGCAAATCTAAGCTGCATGATGACTTGGCAGAATTTGATTGGGTGCATGACCTAGAGGTGAGAGAGTTTAACATTTGAAACGGTTCGTTTCGGTCACGTAGCAGACAGCACACATTCCTTCACCGACCCACTCCCATGTGGGCTCCACTGTCATTTCACAACGAAAAATAATAGGAAAAAAACGGCAAAAAGAAAACGACGGTTTGATTTGCAGCGCTGTGGGGACACGGCCAGCTCGTAGCCGTCCACAGTGCCACTTTCGGCAATTCAAACCCATTAATAAATTAGATCGCACTGATTTAATCATAATTAATCTTTCAAGTTACATGCTCAACCTACTGATATATATTATTTGTTGGTACGAATGTTTTATCATTATTAAACCAACATTCCTATAAAGATTATGGTTCTCGTCAAAATTAAGTTATATAAATTGGTAATGAGGTCATTGAAGAAAATGTTTGGGTCATGGGGTTATAGATTAGGATGATGTATTTCCCTCTAATTTTTTTAGGGCAATTTCAATTTCGATTTCGAGTACCATTACCATCGATCAATTTCAATTTTGATTTAGAAAACTTTTTAAATAGTATTCAAAATAAAGTTCATTCATCATTTTGGTACCTCAAACTTGAAAATTATCACATTGGTACCTCAACATTCAAATTCAACACAACTTTCATGTCCTCCGTCATAACAACAGTAAGGGTGGTGTATTCAATAATGAGTCTATTGGATTGTTTGTATTTTAAAATTCTTTTAAAATCTTGTAGTATTCAATTAAGATTTTAAAAAGTTCTTTAAAATCTTGTGGTATTTAACGAAAGTTTTAAGAAGTCCTATCAAATCTGCTGGTATTCAAAATTCCAACGATTTTCAAAGATTTTATTAGATGCTTAATTGAGTAGGATTCTAGGGTGCTTGGTATAGATATCAAATCCTATTAGAAATCCACTCTCTAAACGTGAGATTATGTTGTGTTTGGTACCAACTGATCAACATGTTCAAGTATCACTGTCGTCAACTGTCACCGCTCGCGCCTGTGCAGAATCTGATCGCAGTGCAGAGGGAGGAGCTTTTGGTGATTCATGGCTTTCGTCAATCCCTGGAAGCTACAGCTTCAAAGGCCAGGTATCCATCTCTTTCTCTCTCTGGTTCATCGATTTATGTTTACTTTTAGATACTTATTATTCATGTATGAAAGAATAATGGTTCAAGTAATAGTACTGTCATGAAATCGTAATTATTGTCAATTTCCATTTGTTCTTTTAAATTGGTGCAAGGTGATTAGTCTTTGTGGGAGTTTTTGTTTTGTTTTGGTTGTGAATCTGGGATGTTGCTTAGGTACACTTGGTGTGATATTTTTAGACACTGCAAGATGCAAACTTGAGTTAGTTTATGGTTCTTGGGGCAGTTGGGACGTCCGCCCTAGAACATGGTGAATCCCCTTGAGTGATATCGCACCCTTGTCCCAATCATCTACTCAATTGGGGAATTATGTTTATTGATGTACATATATCATGGAACTCCCTGACAAGGTGACATGCAAACGTTTAAATTCAGATCTTAGGGTTGAGGCAAATGCTGGAAGAAAATATAATACCTTGCTGCTTATTATATGGTTGTTTGTTTATGCAGCATTTGAAAAGCAGAGTGTCCTCTTTGCCCTTTTTGTTTCAGATATAGTGCTCATTAAGATGTGAGTTTGGCGATATGTATTATTTGTTGTAGCAGGGTTGTGAACTTCTGATAGTAATAACTTTTGGCTTTTGTATCTTTCATTCTCCATTTGAGTAAATCTTTCTGGCAATTTGTATTTAGGTGGTGCCATGATATTTGCTGTGAGCAAGCTGCAAATAAGCCTATCCTAAAGACTGTGATCTAGGTATTTTCTCCCTATATTTTGTATGTAAGAAGTAGCCCCCAATTTCCTCAGACTGGCATATTGAACTTTATTCTTGAATTTGATGACAGGTGATGATGTGATTGGTTAGTCCACGTAAACCAACTTTGATGTTCATCATCTGTCATAAGACAAGGGTTCGTTTTTCTCTTCTGGTGTTTTTGCATCACTCGACATGGTGCAATTTTCTTTGTACTTGATATTCATCTTTTGGTGTCTTTACATTGGTTTGATTCCTGGTATAAAGCTTTTTGCAGCTAGCCTGGGTTGAGTTTTTGGTAGTGTGGCTGTCCCTTTTGTTTGCAGAAGCCTTTGGAAATTTGAGAACCGGTTATCAGATAAGACATCAGAAGGTGACTGATATGGTTATACTTTATTTATTATTTTGTATTTATTTGATCTCTGTTCTGTAATTCCTTTCCAATCTTTACACCATATATGGGACTCTGTTCTGAAGCCTGAAGCCCGCAAGGAAACTCTGTTAGGTTAGTCCCTCCTTGGAGGAGAGTGTGATGCAGCAAGTATTGACTTGGGTGTTCATTCACATGCAACTAGAACATGATGCAGCAAACAACTGTTGAATTTGGTGCAACAAATGTTGAAGATGAAGATGGCAGCAAGACTTTGAAGGTTGGAGTAATTCAAAGTTGGTGTTGCAAAGTTTGAAAGGCAAGAAACAAACCTATACGCATAGCTTGGAGGTGGCAGCAATATTTGAAAAATAGAGGTGGCTGCTGCTGCAACTTGAATAGGTGCTGCACATGTATGTTGGTAGCAATCTTTGAAGATGGAGGTGACTGCTGCAATCTGCAATAGGAAGGAAGAAAAAGGCTTTGTCTTTTCACATGTATGATAGCTGCCTATAAATTGGCAGCATGGTAAGTCATTTGAAAAAGGCAAGAGCAAACTTGTGTGGAGGCAAGTAAGGAGAGGTTAAGAGCAACTCTAAGGGTCTTCGTGTATAGAAGCAAAGTAAGTTGTGTTCAAGAGTGTGTATAGCTCTTGGGGTAGAGTAATCTTCTAGGTTGAGAGAGGGTGTACAAGGGGTATCCGGTTGGATACAAGAGCTCAGGTTGGGTATAAACTTGAGTGCTCGAGTTGTGCATAAATTTGAGCAGTGTAATCTTGTACTTGTGTAAATCTCTTATTAGTGAAGGTGAAACTCTCCGAGGACGTAGGTAAGGATATTGGCCGAACCTCATTAAATCTTGTTGTCTTCTTGGCTTGCTTATTTCTTCTTTCTATCTTTCCTAATAGTACTTGCGTGACGGGGGATTAATTTCCTAACAAACTCCACTACGCAAAATTTACTGTAAGATCTCATTTTTTTCACAGATAATTTAAGACATGTAGATGTTTTGTGGGGAAGACTATCCAAGAGTTAAACATTTTTTTTTTTCATAAACTAACGAGGATTAGGCGATATTAGCTCCTCTGCAATGGTCTGAAAGGGATGCCTAAGCACCCACACAACCCCGAAGGGGACCACTACAACCGGGGGCAATGTGTTAAACATGTGGCAATGTGTTATTGATGATTACATGACCAGGTCAAGGTTGTTGCTCTTTCAAGTTTTGAAACATTTGTCTATTCTGAGTGTTGCTCATTTAAGGTCGAGAACCCATGCTGCACGTTCAATTCAAGCCACCCCATTAGGCATTTCATTTTCGAGTGAAACATATACGTTTTTTGTTCGATCAAAATAGGAAAGGTCTTCTGCTTCTTGACTAATCGGCAAATGAATTTTTCCATAACCACATTCGCCCCATTTGTCGGACCAGGAATTCTTGAAATGAAGGTAAGAGAAACTCTTATCTCTGATGTTTTATCTGGTTAATGCAACTGCATGGTCCCCTTTCCCATTGTATCCGCAGTTAGCACACCAAAAAGGTGTGGTCATATATATATTTTAAGCATAATATTATAATGCACGTAAGCTTAATGTTAGAAAGAAGTTACTGAATTTAACTCGTTTGCAAGTATAGCAATAATTCTTCTTGCGTCTTTCATTCATATTAGCTCTCTTTATGTTAGCCTTTGTTATAATTCCGCCTTTGTACTTGTCAATAGCGCTATGCAAATGAAGACCACCAACTACTGGACCTTTGCTGACAACCATAAGTATGTACTTTTCCCCCCACACTTTCGTATAGCTCCGAATCTTGAATCTTTCTGCTTTCTTTGTCTGAAAAAAGAGAAAAAACAAAAAAAAACAAATTTAAACATTTGATGATTATAATGTGTTTGATACTAGGAATACTTACTCCATGGGGATGATCCTCTTCTTGTATCAAACCTTGCTTTTTAACAAAATCAAGTGCATCTTCCATTTTCGTGAATCTGTATCCTTTCTCTTATGTTGCTTTTACAAAAATGATTTGCTAATAAACAAATGCAATGAATACATAAGTGCAAAGATTATTTTTGACTTACTGTTGTAGTTTGGTCTTTCACTTCCTCGTCCGCAAGCTATTTTTGAAACTTAGTTAAGAGGAGTATCCAGTTTTTTGTTTTTTTTTTTTTTTGAACGACAAACATTAAATACATAAATATCAATTACATTGATTACATAAACAAGAAAGATGGAACCAGATGCATTCTTAAAAGAAAGCGCTTTGCCTTTCCAAAAATAATTTTTTTATCTGCCCACTTATGAATCTTGCCCAAATTCCTCCTTCTTTTTCTTTTAACCGGGGATTAGGGTTCTAAGGCCGTTCTTAGTGGATTCCCATCAAAACGTATCGGGGCGACAAGATGGGAAGCAGGCTAGTCCGTAAAAATGCTCGTTAAGTTCAAGTTGGGGCTTACAATTCACTTTGTGACTCATTCCTTCGGTCGCGGACTTTATTTACCCCACTTTAATAGCTTGCGTTTTTACCTCAGTTAACGATTTTTTTTTTTTGATTTAGTCAAACTTAACATTTATGTTGACCATGAATAAAAAGTTAGTAAGAATAGATGGCTAGTTGGTATGAATGGCTGAGATTGAACTTCAACATTAAAATAATATTATTTTATGTTAGTGTTGTTGCACCGTCGGTGCATAGAATCCGTTCCCATGAACTATTTTAGCAATTTGAGTTTTTTCCTAGCAGAATTTGTTATATTCAGACCTAGCTTAGCGCGCCTTTTGATTTGAAACATATTTTAGTGGGAATCAGACTTTGTTGCGAGTGTCGGTAGAGTTAAGTTTGTACATATATCGAAGTTTCTGATCAACTAAGACAATTTCCTAAAACTGAAATTATATTCGCACAAACTTATTACCAATTCATGTGCATTGAATTATAACTAACCTGCCAAAACTCTTAGTTCTGCAAGCTTGAGAATATATAGTATAATTTCATTTTTTTTGTTCTTGTAGCCCCAATACAAGAATTGCTGCACCTCCATTGCCATTGCAGAAGCTATGCAGGGACTGACCCTACTCCACAAAGAGAGGAAGGTAAAATTCTATGTAAATCATTTTGTAGGAGAATCAAAGGAGAAAGGATACAAATTCACAATTATGGAGGATGCACTCAACTTTGTTAAGAAGCACGGCTTGATAAAAGAAGAAGATTATCTCAATGAGTAAGCATTTCTACTATCATACACAACACATTATATCATCAAATGTTTCAATTTGTTATGTCATATTCTTTTTGTTTTTTGTTTTTTTTTTTTTTTTCAGACAAAGAAAGCTGAAAGATTGATCCGAAGATATACGGAAATGTGGGGGAAGAAACACATACTAATGGCAGTCAACAAAGGTCCAGCAGTTGGTGGTATTGATGTGCACATCACTATTGTCAAATACAGAGGATGAATTATTACACAGGCTGGCATAAAGACAGCATATATGAATGAAAGACCCAGGACACTATATTGCCGTACTTGCAATACAGGTAAATTCAGTAACTTCTTTATATCATTAAGCTTATGTGCATTATAATGTTATGCTTAAAATATATAATGACCACACCTTTTTTGGTAATATAGAAACGAGGACACCTTTTTGGTGTGCTGACTGTGGATACAATGGGCAAAAGGGTCATGCAATTGCATTGACCGGTTACGACATCACAAATAAGAGACTGTCTTACCTTCGTTTCAAGAACTGTTGGTCCAACAAATGGGGCGAATGTGGTTATGGAAAAATCCATTTGCCGATCAGTCAAGAAGCAGAAGACCTTTCCTATTTTGATCATACAAGAAACATATATGTTTTACTCAAAAAGGAAATGCCTGATGGGGTGGCTGGAATTGAACATGCAGTCGGTGAGCTGTGACCTGTTGGTAAATTATAATTCCAACATTGTAAAAGTCATGGGTTCAATTCTCAAACACACCATCTAAAATTTCAGCTTGAGGTGGATTGTCCTTACCCTCACTAGAAAGAGATTCATGGGCATTCCCTGGCGTAAAGAAGCTAAAAATATAGCAAAATGTCCACCCCACATAATCCATGGTGGCCGAAATAAGAATGAAATCCATCTAAGTAACCTTGATGCCATGACGGTTGGAGACGAACCAGATAGAATGATTAAGCGACATTGCATCATATGTGTATGTTTCCCTATCACCACCTGGAGTTGGCTGAAATGTTTGTTATATCTTATCCTCAGTGTTATGGTTAACAATCGTATCACGTGGCAGATATCATTAGTTAAGAGTAAGTGTTCAACAACGGGATGCATTTCTATCACGAATGACATATTATAATGCCCTTATAATGAGTAAACGATCATATTTAGAGTTGTGAAATCTACACACATCAATTATACTTTTTGACCTATAAAAAATCCATTATTCCTTGTTAAAAAAAAATCGGATGATTGACAACGCTGTGCATAGAGAGGGTATTGCAAAAGTTCTCATCCAGGAAGTCGAGAAAGAATTGAGATTCCACCATGAGTCTGGGTGTTGATTGATTTTTATAAAATCGCACCGACCATGAGCCTGAGGTGATTGACAAAAGTTGATATGGGTAAATCAAACTCATCAAGCAACTCATCAAAAGTTGATATTAATTTCTAAATCATTTTGGATAATTATGTAATTCAATAGTCTCATCAATCTCATGTAGTGAAATCTTAGATACTATTTCTCTAATTCCCACACAATTTTCTTAATTCTATCTTTGTCTTTTGCCAACTCCGGAAATACTCTCCGGATCAAATTATACAAAAGTGTCGATAGAAATTTTTTATGATCTCTCAAGAATTCTCTTCCATAAGAGACGTCACGATTCACAGTGTTTAGCACATGGCCACGAAGACTATGAATATTTGGATTGGTACCGGCTACAATGACAAAGCGAATACCTCTAGCTAATATGGTCAGCAATAACTCGGTATGCCATATTAACACAATCACAATCTTTGGGTCCAACTTTACTCGAATATGGGCGAGCCCTTGTTACCATTCTAATAACTTTAATTACGGGTGTGAAAATTAGAGTGTCATAATTACTAAACTTTTCATGTAGTATGGCTGCCAACCTTTCTAATCACATACTCATATCAACATAATCAAAAGACAATTTTTTAAAAACACCATTTTTCTCCCCGTTGTACTTAAGAAAGACGAGGTTGGCAATCTCCACAAAGTCTAAGTCTTCCATATTGGCAAAGTCTAAGTCTTTTATATTGGCAAACGATTTATTATCGCATTTGCTATAATAAATCTTTGTGTAAGGACCATAAGGACTAACTTCTTCTATCTCCCAAACGTTCTCATTTGCACCCATGTTAATTTGTAAAAGAGTATCCCATGTGGATTTAGTGCGGACATTACATGGAAGAGTAACAAATTAAACAATATTTAATGAAAAAAGTTGATTGACTTTCACTTTCTCTACACCTTTAAAATAAATCACATAAATTTGGTATTTTTTCGAGTTATATAACTCGTAAAGAGCTCTGAAACCTGTCTAATGACATTTTCTTTTAAATAAACACTTTTAAATTGTCACATCCAAGTGTTTGAAAATATGTGTTATAGTACATATTTTTTTCATATCTGATAAGTGATGATTGCTTGTACGTGTACTGTGAACAATTTAAAGGTCGCATACATGCTCTGCTTTTGGTTGAATGTGTGTTAAAAATAAAATTGGGGTTCATATCATCATTCAGAAACATAATAGCTTGATCGTACTAGGGTATGACCGGATGAAGCTATAAGATTTTGGGGTAATATATGATGCTATTCAAAGAAGTGTGAACATGAGAATGGTGTCACTATACATTTTTAGCTTTGGGGCTTTGATATAGAAAATGCGCCCACCAATGACATCATGATCTTTATTTTCATCTTCATTGCCTTTATCCTCACTTTTACTATCACTTTCAGCTTCAGTTTCAGTGCACAAACTTACTGTTAATGTCTTCAACTTTGGTGTAATGATGTCCAATTTCAATTCCTTATCTCCTATGGTTCCATCTATAGTCAGATATTCAAGTACAAAAAAACTCATCATCGACTCAATGTTTGAATGATAAATATGGAGAACTTGCGGCTTGGGAAACAAAATGCAATAGGACGGTCAAATAAAATTTGACCTTAGGGTCAAAGCCTTCAATGTTTTGCTAGTGAAAGGTATATTGGTTAGCTCAAAAATTTTGTTTCCCTCTGATAAAATAGAAAGATCAGCTTTAACAACATTACACCAAAGAGCAGTATAAATCCATCTCGCAATGTTAGAGAAATCATCAACGCGACAACAAAGACGAAGCTTGTTAATGTCTAATAAGTTATGTAAGAAAAGTATATGATTGACAAATGTCATGACACCGAGCTCATCATTCATATTTTCGTCGTCGAAGTCTAGATTAGGAACATTGACCATATGTTCCTTCATCTTTTAGACAAAATGTTGGTTCTCACAACACATTTTGTTCCAGTAAAGGAAAGTATATGACAAAGAACTTCATCTGGCAATTCACTTAACACAGTTTTTTCTCTGTTGAAGCTTTGAGTTAGAAGCCATCTTTACCTAAGAGCAAATGCACCGCACTGATCTTGG
The DNA here is from genome assembly GCF_958449725.1 of Rosa rugosa. Taxonomy (NCBI): domain Eukaryota; kingdom Viridiplantae; phylum Streptophyta; class Magnoliopsida; order Rosales; family Rosaceae; genus Rosa; species Rosa rugosa. The sequence goes on along the minus strand of NC_084820.1, from coordinate 52,596,499 downwards.
ACGTCCAAGACCAGCCAAAATGGCAAAAAATGACAAAGCTGCAATGCACCGCAAAATTATTGGACGATCAGCTGCCTTCCCGACCAAGCCCAATGGCAAGGCTTGGACTTTGACTTGGTCGACCAAAATGGCACATGGGCCTCACATGTAGGGTAATGGCTGTAGTTAAACATGGTGGGATTAAATATTCAAACATCACATGCTTCTCCAACGGCTATATCTCACCCAAAAGAACGGCATATGCATGGTTTAGCCTTTTGCCTTTTGACTCTTGGGGTGCAATTGCCTTTTGTCTTTTGCCTTTGCACAAATAGGAGGCAAGACCTTGCCTTTTGCCTTTGCCTATTGACTCTTGGGGTGCATTTGCTCTAATCAAAATTTAAAATGAAATTAAAAGGTAAAATTATAATCATAGCAACCTTCTTGGCTTGGAGAAGCTATCAAATCATAAAAACTAAAATTATAGATCACAAATATATATGTATAGTTTTATTTGCCTAGAATTATAGTCGCCCGTTCTTGGAGATCAGGGCATTTATTATTTAGAAAAATTCAAGTTAAGTAGTTTTATGAGATATTGGATCAACAATCTAACACAACGGATGTTTGTTTTATCAACTTTAAAGTCAAGTACTAGATAATGAACCCGTGTGATGCCGTAGAGAACATTTTTTTTATATGTAGTAAATATTAACTAAAAATGTTATTGTTATACATACCACGTTTTGTAGAATTGTAAAAAAAACCTTATGTTGGTTAGATGTTAGAGAACCTCCTCGGTTTCGACCAGATAGCGGAACTGTAGCTTGAGTTTCATAAGGAAGATTAGTGTAGGCATCATAAGGAAGATTAACAAAATAATTTTTCTCTAATGAAAAAAGTTGATTGACTTTTCCTTTCCCTTTCTCTTTCTCTTCACCTTTAAAATTCGGTCTTTTTTCAAGTTAAATACATTTGTAAGTAGCTCCGCAACTATTTAATCACATACTGACATGTTTGTTTGAAATAAAAACTCTCAAATTGTCATATCCCAAGTGTTTAAAAATACGTGTGCTGATACGTATTTTTTCTCATATCTGATAGGTGATGCTTGCTTATACATGTTTTGAGAACATTTTTGAAGGTTGCATGCATGCTCTTCTTTTGGTTGAATGTTCGTTAGCATAAAAAATGGGTTTCATACCATCATTCGGAAACATAATAGCTTGATCATACTGGGTTATGATCAGATGAGGCAATAAAATTATAGCGTAATATATGATGCTATCCAAAGAAGTGAGAACATGAGAATAATGTTGCTGTGTATTTTACAATCATCCGTTATTGTAGATGAGGACATTTATTATTTGGAAAAACTCGAGTCAAGTAGTTTTCTAAGATATTGGATCAACAATCTAACACAGTAAGTGTTTGTTTAATCAACTTTGAAGTCAATTACCAATTAATGTTATCAAGTTATTGTTTAATCAACATGGAATTACTCTATTTTAATTTTGTTTAATCCTATTTTTCTTTTTCTTTTTTAAACAAATTTTTTTTATATTCATATAAATATAATAATTCTCATAAGGTTAATATGATTAATTTTATTAATACCTCTAACAACTATTAAGCTATGCATTGATAATTTTGAGATCAACACACATTATGTCTAACGAAGTTATGAAATAGTAGTTTGAGTGGTGCATTTAATAAAATGTTCAAATAAGAAATCAAATGAGTGGGGTATTAAATAAGGGGTGTGTTTCCAAAAAAAAAAAAAAAAGGTGTGGATTAGGTATTTATGGATGTATGGAAAAAGTTACCAATTTTGTTAAACGAAAAAATAGATTACAATAAGATCCCCGTAAAGGAAAGTACAAACAAGCAAAATAAGACAATAAAGCCCAAACATGCCATTAGAGCAAAACAACCATTATCCGATGCAAAGAAGCTGCCATATTGGCACCGCTATAAAACAACCAATCCATACAACTGTCAACATGAACATGTTGTAAAGATCGAGAACCACCACCAAGAGATACACGTACAAAACATCTCTATAATTGTCATCGTGTAGCCAAAAAAAAAAAAACCACCGGAAACTAACAAAAGAATTGTGGACGGCAGAGTTTATCAGCGATGAGATGTAGCGTATTGGTGGAGATCATATATGGATAGCCATTCTGGCTAACGCTGCCAAGGTAACACTCCAAAGAGTAACGGTAGAAATGGTTGTACATGCCGGTAAGTCGATGGGGTAAGAAGACTTTCTAAGGTTGAGATCATGAGAATCAGGAAAAGGTGGAGAGAGTGGAGGAGAAACAAAGGAAGGAAGGAAGGGGATGAAGGAAAAGGAAGACGCAACTGAAGGTTGGTTGAGATAAAGAGTGGAAGCTAGGGAGACCAAGAACACAACGGAAAGTCGAGAAACAGACATATAGCCCTAGAAGTGGGATAAACCCAAGAAAAAATTGAGAACAAAGCAACCCTCGACTCTCATGCCGGCATCAACATCTCTTTCTATTATTATTATGTACCATTCTTCACCTTATTGTGCCCCTTCCTAATGAGTACCTCACTAACCAATACTTAGTTCCATCATTACCATAACCAACAATGGTAACAATATGGTCCAAGCTTATTACTTGGTCTTCAATACGGTTATCGCGCCACATTTGTGGTATAGCACCCCAATTAGGGGGTGAGTAGGGGGTGTTTTCGAAAATTTACAAGAAAATTGCAAGTGTAGTATATATATGAAATTTAAAATAAAATATTTTGGTTGACGAGCGCACCATGCTACGTAGCATGGCGGCTGCACTCAATACATTCTCTTACTTGACAATTGTATAACTCTTTATTTGTATAAAAAATCTCTCTTTAAAAAAAAAAAACACTATATTAAGGCGCTCATGATTCTGATGCAATTGTGGGTTGGTAACTTGGTTTGGCTGCAATTAAGTTTGATTCTCATCAACACCAAAAATACTCAGCCCTCTTGGTGCTGATAAAGTTTAGCTGACAGGACGATCGTTGAGATGATCCGTAAAAGTCATACATCAGCCGATCGAATCCCCCACCAGCTCTGTGAGCCTTGACTAACGTGCTGCACAAGTTGGAGGGCTGACCCGTGTAACCGAGATTTGCCTTCTTTCCTTTCTGGTGTATCACCAACTTCAAGAGAGTGCGGAATTTGGAGCATCCTTGATATTAAAAAAAGGAAAAAAAAAAAAAATTAAGTCTGATGACGTAGCCGAGGGTAAAACTGCAAAACCGGAGATATAATAAAACAAATAGCAAAGCAACAAACCCACCCAAACTGGGTCAGGGTCAGTACACAATCAAGAGGATAGAGACAGAGCCTCAGTCACTCTGACCCACCCACAATACACAGGAGAGGAGAGGCGGGAAAACAAAGAAGAGGACGACACAGCCCCTGTGATTTTCAGAGCCCCACAGAGCTAGAGAGAGCGAGAGTGAAGAAGAAGAAGAAGATGAAAGGCAAAGTTACGGAGCCGTCGGTGAACGACCGTTACACGCAGTGGAAGTCGCTGGTGCCTGTGCTCTACGACTGGCTCGCCAACCACAATCTCGTCTGGCCTTCTCTCTCCTGCAGGTCTCGACTTCTCTCTCTCTCTCTCTATCTCTAAGCCCTAGGGTTTTTGTTCTGTAATGGAATTTCTGAAAAAAATTTCGGCTTTGTGTTACGATTTTGCACAATTTCAACTCCTCAGCATTAATTACTTCCGTTTTGGTTTGAATTTGGGGAAATGCGGGTTAGGTAAAAGAAAAATCAAATCTTGGGGAGAAAGGGTTTTGTTGGTGATTTGATTGTGTGGAATATGTGTGCGTTTTGCCGTAATGTTGCAAAAAGGAGATAGCTTTGTTGAAGTGGATTAGCTTAGTTTGATGTTGAGGTGCTTCATCTGTGTTAGAACTTTTGACTATGTGGAAGCTGATCCATTAGTGTTTTTGTTTCCGTAGATGGGGACCGCAGCTAGACCAAGCTACTTACAAGAACCGTCAGCGTCTTTATCTTTCTGAACAGGTAATGTTGATTTCCTCTTTGAGCATCTAAACTCTGTTTTGTTATTTGATTGGAAGGGGGAATTTTTACATTTTTTTTGGAATTTCGTTTCACGATTGCCATGTTTATACCTTGCTTATTGAGTTGTTAGATTTTGGATGGCGGTTAGTGACGTAGTGTGAACTGATTCGGTAACTGTCAGTCTGATGCATCTGATTGTGAAAATCAGTGTTCGGAAACTAACTCAGTTCATGTCATATATATTCAGTCATTCAATGTATCATTCATTTTCATAAATGCTGATTGTCATTACTTGTTAGCACATTACACATATGTCATACCGTCTTGTTTGGTTTGTATTATTGTATCATCCTCTTTTACATTTTTGCTGTGTCTGTTTAAATCCCCTTTGTTTTTGCTTCCCCCTGTACTTTTGTCAGACCGACGGAAGCGTTCCAAATACTCTTGTCATTGCAAACTGTGAAGTTGTCAAACCTAGGGTTGCAGCTGCAGAGCACATATCACAGGTAATATCATTATGATAATCAATATGTTCCTTTTCACTGATGCCTTTTTGGTTATTTACCTGAAATTATACCCTGTGAATTTTACTCATTTGTTGACTGCCTATTTTGCTTGATCTTTGCAGTTCAATGAAGAAGCACGCTCTCCTTTTGTAAAGAAGTATAAAACTATAATACATCCTGGAGAGGTATGCAATACATCGAAAGTAACTTTGTTTACAGTCTTTTCTTGTTGATAAGTCTGCAGGAGATTGCTTGCACTGAAAAATTGTACTTATTTTACTTTTCTCTTTATGCAATTGCTGATAACCTTAAAATTTGAAATTTTAGACCAATTCTGTAATATTGGTAATGGAAAATATGGTGAACATTGCCAAAGTTTCAACCAGTTGCAGAGACTCATGGATTGATGTGTAGGAGATCATTCTAAATAATAAGTGAGTTCAACTATAGAAAATCCAATTTTGGTGGTTAGCCTTGTGCATTTGATTCATTGATGGAAATAAATATAAGTTAATGATATTCCCTAATTTTAGTCTATGCATGATCATCCATATCATTATTCATTCATGATAAATTTTGCATTAAATCTAAACAATAACAAATTAGTTATGTGTTATGATTTATGAATGCCTACTTGCAAGTTTGCCTAAGATAATATGAATCAAATTGGGTATGTGTTATGATATATGAATACATACTTACAAACTCATTATCACCTTATTAAATCGTCGACTTAGTTAAACTGTCTGCTAACACCCAATTATTACCCACCTGCCTCCAAAACCAAATTGGTGTGAGCCAATCTCCAAAACAATTCTTCTAATTTTACGTCTATAAAGGGCTTGGATTCTGAATCTATGATTATATTTTGCAGGTGAACAGAATCAGGGAACTCCCACAGAATAGCAAGATTGTGGCCACACACACTGACAGTCCTGATGTAAGCATTCTTTATTATGTTATATCCTTTTGAATGGAAGATATCAAGTATTTAAGGGTGTTTTGGCTAAATATTTTATTTTGAATGAATTTCATCGAGATAAAGCTTTTAAGCTTGTAAACAGGTTCTCATTTGGGACATTGAGGCTCAACCTAATCGTCATGCTGTCCTGGGAGCTACAAATTCTCGCCCAGATCTGGTCTGCACTATTTACCAGAAAACTATTCTCAAGCTTGCACTATTTTACTGCAAATTAATTATTATAGATTGCACATTTGGTGTATTCTTACATCCTTTTTTGTAAGCTATTGTTTTACTTTCACTTGGGGCATGATTACCTGTTTAAATTTCCAATTGTTAAACTTTAAGTCTTCACCAACTAATGAGCTTCTTAAGTGTTTGGATATTGATAGATTATTGATATCACCATAATCATCATCACCGTATACATAACGGAGAATGTCTACATTCCAATAGCTTTATTTGTCGTTCTCTCTTTCTCACTATAAGTGCTTACTGAATCAAAGTACATTATCTTGCAGCTATTGACTGGACATCAAGATAATGCTGAATTTGCACTTGCTATGTGCCCCTCGGAACCCTTTGTACTCTCTGGAGGTCGGAAAGTTTCTTGTTCAGTGTTATATATTTCAGTCTTGCTTTAATTATTTATACCAATGAAATAATATGTAAAGAGTGTATTCAACTGAAGCCTATATCAATGGGTTTGCATAGATTATTACTGGTTCCTTTGATTTAAATTTCTTGTTTTTTCCTCATGCTTTTGACCCATACGAATGAACTACAACCTGCACAAACTGCATTCCTACTTTCTTTATATTTCTGAATGGGATATTTTTGCGGCAGGGAAGGACAAGTCAGTGATTTTGTGGAGTATTCAAGATCATATCTCGTCTTTGGCATCAGATCCTGGGTCTGCAAGGTCTCCAGGATCTGGTGGTTCAAATGCTAAACATGCCTCTAAGGTTGGTGGGAGTAATGACAAACCCACAGACAGCCCTTCTGTTGAGCCACGAGGTATCTATCAAGGGCATGAGGATACTGTTGAAGATGTACAGTTCTGCCCATCTAGGTAGGTGTCGATGAAGAATCAGGTGTAATTAATGGTTCTCCAGCTTGTTTTGTTGCCAGTCCATAAGTCATTTCCTTTCATGTACCGACAGCTGTAACTATTACAAGAGCTTGGAACTTCATCCATAATTTTTTTTTTCCCTCTGAAATCATCCAAGTCTCCTCTTCTTAAAATATATAGTAGTTTAGGATGCTGGTATTCCCTCAATTTTCTAATATTTTCTTCCATTTTTTGTTATTCATGTGTTGTAGTGCGCAGGAGTTCTGCAGTGTAGGCGACGATTCTTGCCTCATACTATGGGATGCTAGATCTGGCAATAGTCCAGTTGTCAAGGTTTTCCTTCTTTCCTTCAACATCCATAGTTTGCCTTTCTCCTTCATTAATCCATTGTGACATCTATCTTGCACAAATCCTGGATTGCTTTAAGTTTTTCTCTCTAACACACACACACACACCAGTTGTGACGGTCCTTGCTAGCCTTTTGGATTTGTCTCCACACAAGATCCACGATATGACTGGCAGTATCAAAATTGAATGTCAACTCTCTCATGCACTCATACACTAATATCACTAATTGCCCTTCCAAAACTATCTCATGTCAGCTGTAACTTTTCAGTTCATGGTAAATTTGAATCATGTGTCTATTCATTTATGTATTTGAACAGGTTGAGAAAGCTCATGATGCTGACCTTCATTGTGTAGATTGGAATCCTCATGATGTCAATCTCATTCTTACAGGGTATTTGCCTCTTTAGTAATTTACTTGCAAGTTTATATATATTGATGTCTTGATCATGATCTTTGTTGCTGGTTTGATATTCTATGTCTGTTCATCTAAATAAAAATATTGTCATCAACATGGAAAGTTGTGCTGTTAGGTTTAACATATTTCATTTTAGGTCTGCCGATAAGACTGTTCGTATGTTTGACCGCCGGAATCTCACTTCTGGAGGAGTTGGATCACCCATTCATAAGTTTGAGGGCCACAATGAAGCTGTTCTCTGTGTTCAGGTGCAAGAAATTTTTGCTTTGCTTAGTTCAGTTATCTATTTCCTGCTTGTTTCTTTCTAGTACATTCTTCATGATATTCATATTTTCTGTGCTTTTGGTTTTGCAGTGGTCTCCTGACAAGTCCTCTGTCTTTGGAAGTTCTGCTGAGGATGGCCTTTTGAACATCTGGGATCATGAAAAGGTGTGAAGCCATGCATTTTGTTATTGTGAATAAAGACCTCAAACCTAATGACAGAAAATCAGGAACCGTAAACATCTGGTGAATAAAAATAGGATAAGAGCAATGTATCTGGTTCTGTGTTCTTGCTTTTGATGAATGTGGCTTGCTTTGTTTTGTGAAGTCAATTCTTTAGCATACAAATAATAGAATCATAGATGTCCTATTGTTGATTTGTTTTTTATTTGTAACTTTCATTTGTTCTAGGTATAAATAGTTTTGTCTACCTTTCAGATTGGTAAGAAGCAAGAATCTGTTGGACCAAAGCTGCCAAATGCTCCTCCTGCAGGATTGTTTTTCCGACATGCTGGTCATAGGTAGGCAGGTTTTGTTTGTTCTTTTTGTAATGTTTGTTCTTTTTGTAATTATATATATTATATATATATATATATATATATATATTATTAATTTTATTTTTATTTATTTTGTTTTTTGTTTTTTATTTTTTATAAAAGAAGCTCCTACCATGCTTGTGCGTGTACCAGTGTCTACCTGTTTTACTTAATTCGTACGAGGAACTTATTAACATTGGGAGGGTGAATCTTCATAGATTACCAGATGCTACAATTGGCCTTCACTTGCTACTTTGTGCCATTGTTTACCTGTTTTACTTTATTTGTATGAGGCCTTTTAAGATTGGGAGGACATCTCTTGACAGATTATCATATGCCACAATTTTCCTAATTGCTACTTGCTTTGTTTGCTTTACATTTACTGTAATATACTGTGGCTTATATATGTCAGGGACAAGGTTGTTGATTTTCATTGGAATACATCTGATCCCTGGACAATAGTAAGTGTTTCTGATGATTGTGGAAGTACTGGAGGAGGCGGTACACTCCAGGTAATAAAAAAATTTCTAGCAAGTTTGGCATATATGTTCATTTTTCCCTAGTGTTAACGTGATGTGTATAATTTTAAGTAGAATCCATCTATTTCATTCAGTATAGATGACTTTGTCAAAGAGCAAAAAAAAGAAATAGAATAATAATAAAAGTCATCTTACTGCATGAAGAGGCTGAATTTTTTCCTCTGGCAAAAACCAGAACTGAGTTACAAATGCATTATCTTTTTTCTGTTGGGATGCTTCTATATTACCGGCAATTTGAAACTAGAAATCCACTAATGTTTCTGCTATACAACGACCGGTTTTAATGGATGACTAATTTTGATTATGCAGATATGGCGAATGATTGATTTGATTTACAGGCCTGAGGAAGAGGTGCTGGCCGAGCTTGACAAGTTCAAATCTCACGTGTTGACATGCCCTGCTTGATGTGTCTCTCCTTCATTCACTAGATAGTGTGAAATTAATTCAACTCTCTTTAATCTTTAATTATCCAGTCCCTAGTGAGACTAGTAGTCCGATTTGAAGAAGTCAAGAAACAGTAGGAAAAACTTGGTTTAGTTGGGTACTTGTAATGGTTAGTTGTGATGTTCCTATAACTGTAACTGGTTTCATTTGGAGGAGAATTAGCATCTTTAATATTAAGAGACAGTTTTATTATATGGTCTTGGAAACTCTTGACTCTGATTGTCTATATCCGGAGACAGGTTGCGCAGTCATGCAAACTTTGTCCTACACTTTATATTAAAACAAATTTCCTAAAGTTTCCATTAAAAACGGCCATTACTTCTAAAGTGGAGGAAGTGACCCATCAGAGTTTGCTTCATTAAGAAGAGTCAATCGATCGTTTTGAAAAAAGAAAAAGATTAAGTTACATTCTTCTAGGTCTCGAGTGGTTAGATATAACCATATCTTGGAACATATTATACTTCATTCTTGAGTATGCCTGCGAGTAGGGAAGATTTCAACTGTCAACATAAAATTTAGGATACCTTCTGGGTGGCTGCGACCCCTCGAAGGTGAGGGGAGGGGGTTAACTTAGCCAAATCGACAGTACAAAGTAGGTATGTGATGCAATATTCGTGCATGGCGAGGACAACATGGGTCTTGGAGTTGAGTCTCCCAATTATGTGATCTTGTCGATGAGTGCTGGTCCGAGTTGGGTTAGAAGATATCGCTTTTAGTATAAGCAGATGAAGAGATCGTGGCGGTAAAATTCGTGTGATTCTTCATGTCTGGTCACACATCCGACTCACCAATCGAATATCATTAGTAAAATAGGATATTTTGTGATTTTTTCATAGTTTGGATATTGGAATTGATTTATTTTCGTACAATGTGATACTCCTGAAAAAATGTAACGCAAACGTTTGGACATGGTAAAGTTATCATTTTTTTTTTACGAAAAAAGTGATGGAGTATATATACAAACACACCCCTAGAAATTAGAAAATACGATCCTAGTCGATCAATGAAGAAGTGGAAATAGAATACGAGTTTTGTCTCAGTCCTATCTCTCCATCTCTGAAATCGAACCACAAGAAGAAGACGACGAAGATGGGTCGCCGGATCTCCGGCCGTTCGTCCTTGTTAATAACCACCGTGCTCCTCCTCATCTCCTCCGCAGCCCACAGCTTCTATCTCCCCGGCGTTGCTCCCCGCGATTTCCACACTGTACGTTCTCTCTCTCCAAATTGGTTTGTTGTTTTGTATTCTGGGTTCGAATTCGTTGACCCTTTTAGGCTCTACTTACTTGGTTGGTGTTGTTATGGCGCTGAATCGTTGTGGGTTCGTCTCTGTTTGGACTGATACTGGGTTGGATCTGCGGTTTTGGGTTTGATCTGGTTGGGGTTTTTGTTGGATCTGTGACATTGGAATTTGTGCTTTTTGGGTTTGTATTGGAATTTTGAGCACGCAGTTGATGTTAGCTGGTTTAGAGTTTAGATAGATCTCTGTAGGATTACAACACTTTTGTGTTTCCTACAAGTGAAAGTGATAAGCTTTTTGAAGTGATCAAGTTTTTAGAGTATTGAATCTGAAAAGTGAGGTACTTTGAAGATTTGTAAGACGTTTGTCTCAAAGTATTGTATTTTATTCTGAAATATATTGGTGTGATTGTGTACAAGTGTGATGATGAGAGGCGTATGTGTTCCGTGGTGAATATTTCTACAATGTTTTGCCTCAAATGATGTAGCTAAAATTGCAGCAGCTCTGTGAATGTTGTGCGAGTGTTTGCTAAATTAAATGGTTTCTTCTGTGTTTCTCTTAATAATGATGCCAGAACATTCATCAAGTGCGAGCTATCCATCAGTTGTGATCTTTAGTATTTTTGTTGTCTTTCAGAAGATCTGATTTTCTACCTTTTACAATCATTAGTCATGTTTACTACAATTAGCTTCTGCTCAAACTCATTGGAGAACTGTAGGCCTTCTTCTGTAAATGAGGATGTCTCTAAACTCGATGTGACATTGAATTGGCCAAGTTTGATTTTAAATATATCTATTAGCCTTCATTTAAATTGAATGCATTATTGCTTCAGAACTCAATCGTTTGTTCTGTTTTCTTACTTCTCATTGAGTACTGGGAGCTTAACCACATTTGTTCTGTGCATGTCTTCTTTTTGACAGGGAGATCCACTTTCTATCAAAGTGAACAAATTGTCATCTACAAAGACACAACTCCCATATGACTACTACTACTTAAATTATTGTAAGCCCAAAGAGATTTTAAACAGTGCAGAAAATCTGGGGGAGGTTCTTCGTGGTGATCGCATTGAAAATTCTGTATATTCTGTGAGCACTTATAACCCTTTTGACCTTTGGTATCCAGTTAGTACATACATAAAACCATAATGTCAGTCTCGTTTATTTGACTTCATTTATAAAACCTCTGTTAATTTTTTTTTTTCCCAGTTCAAAATGAGGGAGGAGCAATCCTGTGTAGTAGCTTGTCGAGTAAAGCTTGATGCTGAATCTGCAAGAAATTTTAAGGAAAAAATTAATGATAAATACCGAGTACAAATGTAAGTAAAGATCCATGCTAGGATTTGCCAAGTTTGTGATTTCAAGTTATTTCTTTCCTTTTTCTGTTTGTTTTCTGAATTCTTATTCCTATATGAATTGTCTGCTCTAGATTTATGTGACTCCATCTCTCTCCCCTGCTCACCTCATTTAAAGAAAAGCCAATTATCAGTTTATGTTGCTTGGTAGTTTCATGTTGACTTCTGAACTGGACTGCAGGATTTTGGATAACCTTCCAGTTGCTGTCCTCAGACAAAGGCGGGATGGAAGTCCGTCTACAACTTACGAACATGGATTCAGTGTTGGGTTCAAGGGAAATTATGCTGGGGTATACCTTCGAGCAGTTGGTAAAGTTGAAGTGTACCTATTTACTTGTCTTATACTCGTCATTTGTTTTACAGAGTAAAGAGGAGAAGTATTTTATCAACAATCACTTGAGCTTCAGAGTTATGTATCACAAAGATCCTGAGACTGACTCTGCCCGAATTGTTGGGTTCGAGGTTACTCCAAACAGGTACCATATCTTTTTTCTCTTTTCTCCCTTGTCTTGTCAGTTTGTTGCATTTCTCTTTTAACTGATAGGGCCCCACACATTATGTGTGTGGAGTTAAAACCAGTAGCAGAATGGAAAAAAACGTGGGATGTTTTGTTGTTATTTTTCTATTCTGTTTTCCTTTTCCTTTTCTTTTATGAATAATTGACTTTATTTTCCTTCCTGAATAAATTGATGTCTAATTTTTTTAATATAAAAAGGGTATATACGTCAAAAAAATCAGTTATGGTTGAGAATACCTCTTCTCTTAAATATAGTATAGATATACTTACTTGAGCTCCATTGAGTATAGGTTTTGTATGTTAGGAAGGTAGAAATGCTGTAATATTGTTGATAGTAAAAGAAAAAAAAATGGCATACTTCTAGTAGGGGATTGATTTTTGCACTCCTCATCTTTACACTTCACTCCTTTAGAAGTATTTATGTTATTGCCTCCCCCCCCCCCCCCCCCCCCCCACAACACACACACGCCTCTGTTACGTGCATTCTGCTATTTATCTTCAATTCTTGCGGTTTTATGTTTTCTTCTCCTATTTGAAAGTTGTTGCCTCGGATAGTAGTATGTAAATTTGGCGAAAAACAAAAGTTATGTACAGAGACAATTATGTAATTCAATGTAGTTCATACTTAAATCATTGTCATTTCCCATATGGTTCATTTTCTTTCTATTCTTTAATAGATAGCTCTATTTTGATTCTGTAGTTTTCTTATATGCCTCTTGTCTACAGTATCAATCATGAATATAAGGAATGGGATGAGCAAAATACTCAGTTGGTAACATGCAATAAAGACACAAAAAATTTACCTCCTGGAAGCACTGTTCCACA